>NW_024582054.1:12440710-12641802 GCF_017639235.1 Corvus kubaryi
GAAGGAAGGAAGGAAGGAAGGAAGGAAGGAAGGAAGGAAGGAAGGAATGGGGAGATGTCAGGACAAGAGCAGAAGAAGCTAAAATGTTATACCTGTGATGGATGTGTAACAGGAGCATTTATTGTTTGACATTCTTTTCAGGGTGACTGAAGGTATGCTCAATAGGGATAAAAACCCCTTTCACTTTGCTGTATTTGTTCTCATACAGATTAAACACAACATTGGTCTTGAAGACAGGGAATATGAGCAGCAGTCTAGGTGGAATGCAGAGAAGAGCCAGAGCGAGCCAGAGACGATGCCTGGAACAGGAAACCTATGATATTCCTTACCAGACTGAGGCAGAAATTCTTTCCTTCCCCCCAAAATGTAAATAGGTAAGACTCTGAGCCTCCAACCATAAACCAATCCCCCTCTCCCCAAATGGATTTCCTTTTTATGTCAGAAGACTAATCCATGCTATCACATCTTCATCTGTATCCAATCATGCTTAAAAGGAAGGAAAAACCCCCTCTCTATCATGCTTCTAGTCAATTGTGCATTAAGAAAAAATAATCCCTCTTGATCCCTGACAGTGACTTGCTGAAGCTCTGAAGCATGATGTAAGTACAGTCATTACTATAATGCAAATGTCCAAGTGTTATGGTAGGTTCAAGGCAGTGCAAGATTTCCTGTACTCAAAGCTTAATACAAGACAGGGAATGAGTTATGAGACTAGACTACAAACTCAGAAGCAACCCCTTAGGATACATCATTTACTCATACAAGTTTTCACCTAGAAACTACATTAAATATTTGTAAAGACTTAAGCAATGGCCTTCCAGCGGAAGTCCTCCAGACAATTGTTGCAGTGTTTTTCTGCATTCAGTGAAAGCTGTGTTTGAAGGCTGCACTTGCTTAACATCAGATTCTACGTACCGGCTGTGGTGAGCATAGCTGAACATCCATGAGATCCTAGATGTCAGAAAACTTTGTAGGTGAAAAATATATCTATCCATAGCAATCAAGTAACTTTTCAATATTCTCTTTCACAACCAGAAAAACTTAGTCCCTCAGTTTTTATGACACAAGATTTATCTTCCTCCTGGTACAGTTTTGTGGACTTCTCTAACTTCTTCATATTTCCTCAATATTTTTCTTTAACATGTTGATTTAATTCAGTATTTTATCAGTTGTGTTACCAAATTTATATAGCAAGGCAAACTTCTGTACTTCCTTACTATGCCTTGGTTGTGTATGCTTTAGGATTGCATGATCCTTTTTGCCACGGTACAGTTCTGTGAGTTCATGCTATGTAACTATCTTTAACAATTAATTTTTTCAGTGTTACTGCTTCCTAAGACAATGCTGTCTGCATTGTTGATATAGTAAGTAAAATTTCAATTTTGATATCCACTCGATTTACTTTGTATTTGGCCATATGAAAATGCCTTTAGTTGCACAGTGACCATGAAATTGGGTGTAATTCTAAAACAATAATCTGTTCTCACTTACTGCCCCACCAGTTTTTGTGTCTATTGAAACAATTGCCAACTTCATTAAGTGTTCACAGGGAATAAAACACAATACTGATTCTAAAGGGATAGGCCTGGGATGAATTATACATTTAATTCTGGAGATAACGATGACTTTGAAGCCTTCCCAAACCAAGCTTGAGAAACACTGAGACATTAACTGATGATAGTTCAGTATGCATATTTAAAGTATGTGAAAGTATTAGTTTCACTTCAGGGATATTCTGAATTCCTCCTGGCAGGCAGAAAATTCACCTAACTGCCAGAAAAGTCACCCCGCAAAGATAACTGGGCTGTGATTCTACAAATCCAATTTAGGTCATTTGAAGCTCCATTTGGTATGTTGGTTTGCTGATTGAGACAGGCTTTTTCAAGAAATTATTTATGTAATCAGTATTGAATATTACAGCACTAAAATCACAGAAGGTGAAGCCCTTTTATCTGATTTATGTTATCTAAGTAAATTATTTTCTAGGTGTTTTAAATGAATAATGCCAACAATGATAGGAGAATGTTTATACTCCTAAAGAATAGTTATCATTTATTGCATATCTCAAGAGATTATATGATAATTATTTTCTTTCCATCAATAGTAACATGTCCCACTTTTCTTCCTTACGGGAAAAAGGACTTCCTAGTTGTGATGACAGAAAATGGTTTATGAAAATATTAAAGAGGTAATAACACATGGTCAGCTGGTTTTCAATTTAGCAATCTTGAAGGTAGCGAAAATGGCTTGTGGAATTAAAGCCAAAGTTGTAAGCTACAGTCTTACTGATAACAGACTTACCAATTCTCTGCCATCTTTCAAATGAATCATTTAATCTAGTTCATGTCGTTTTTCTTCATTTTGCACTCCACTTTATGCTATAATCCCAGCCACAGTGAGACATTTTGGTGTCCAGGGAGTATCTCCAAACCCTGGGCACTGCCCCCACCAGCCTCCAGCCAGCTGCCCTTGCCTATTGTCTTCTCTGCTCTATCTTCCCAGATGGCAGCTACAACAATTAAAATTTACCATATTTACCTTCATCAGTTCTGGCTATGCTTGAATTCTGGTTTCACACACATTTGGGATAAACCAGCACTGCTGTGAAGGAAGAAATAATCCCATCTCCCTCATTTTACTTTCCAAGTCTCTCTGTCCTGCCCACACAATAGCCTGTCCATTCTGCTGGCAAAAGATCTGTGTGTGACATGATGACCTAGCCAGGGGGAACCTTTCTGGATTACCAACACATTTATTTTTTAAGTGGCCAGGTTAATATTAACCCAATCATTTCTCCAACATCCAAGACTCCAGACCAGGTGCAGAAGGGCATGTAGGGGCACAAAGGTGAGTGTGGCACAAAAGCAGGAACTCTGGGCACACAGAATACACCACTTCTTCTTCCGGTGGCAGAGCTGGTTTAAAGCATCCATGAACCATGGCTTTGGTTAGACAGAAATCAGGATGTAGTCTATCATGTTTTCCTCTTTAACTTGAGTTTTGTTGTATGGTTCACATCTTGCTGGGTATTATACTCCTCCAGCTGTGCTACAATAATGGCACCTCTACCCTCTCATCAGGCAGTAATTTTGAATTAAAAAGCCTCTTCCAGGTATGGCTTCTAAAGTACAACACATACCACCTCATGAATGTGGTAACCGATATGTCGACATAGTGCTAAATAGGTGAGGATGTTGGCTTTCAGGAACAATCCCTTGCCAGATAATACTTCATTATCTGACAGACCATCTGGTTTCCAGTCCATCAATGCTATATTACTACAGTCAGCTCTCTATGCTTGATTATTGCCCAACATTTGTATTACTTTGTAAAAAAACAGAACTCAAAAAAAGAAAAAGAATCTTCCACAAAATGAGCAAGACAAATCACCACTTGCTTATGTACTTGTCATTGTCATTTTTGGATAATGGCCAAACAGTGGATTTTTGTCCATGTGACTCATGAGTTCAGAGTACAGCATACCCCATTGTTATCAGGAGAAAGATCACCAACTTTTAATTGCACAATATATATAAACACAGCTGGCCTCGTGACTCATGTTGTAATGCAATATGTTACTCTCTAAAATTCTGTTTCAGGTGTGACCTCAGGACTCTTTCTATTCCATTTGTTGAAGTCCGTGAGTTTTACAGTGATATACTCCTAGACTACCAGGAATATTTAAAGAATTTTTTTTTTCATGGATTTTAGAAGGAATGTGAATGAAAAGCTGTATCTATTGGATATCCTTGTGGTGTCTGTTCAGAGCACCGTCTTAAGAATGACTAATCAGAAGAATGTGCGGTTCATAATTCTGTAAGCAACGATAGTTGATCTCTTTACAGTAAAATAGGCATTTCTTCAGTGGGAAGAATGTCACCATGGCAACATAATGACATTACAGAACAAGATCAGGAAGAACAATACTAGCTGCATTTATTAAAAGAGTATATATTTAATTATGAACAAAAATAGTACTTTAGTGTAGTTAATAATGGAATTAAATTTTTATAAATATTGTATTGGCTTTTAAGTGAAGCTGGTCCTCAGTCGTCATTTGTTACCAGCTCCCAAAATTTCACTTTTGTGCATAACTCCCCTTTCCACAGGAAGCAGCAATCTCTTTTATTTTCTTTCAATAGTCTTAGGGTAAAATTCCAGTTATCCCTCTGTAACTGATATTGTCACCCCTGTCAATACACGGTCTAAGTCAAATACCTGGTTCACAATCTGGATGCTTAACAAAACTCTACGGCTAAATAAATAAAACTCAGAAAGAAAACTTGGAAAGAAATTGTGATTAGCTTCCAGTGAAAAATGCATAAATAAACAATTAAAGAAATGTTTTTTATATTCTTTTTTCCCCCATAAATTGAATACTTTTACAGTGAGAACTCTAGCCACTCATGATCACACTCTTACCGGACATGTATGAAGTCTCTTCTTTCAATAATGAAACACAAATATAAGCAAGTTAGTGTGGTTAGACCAGGCTTCTTCCCAGGGAGGTTGGTGGTTCTTGTTCAGGATGCTGTGTAACCCCAGGCACCTGATGTGTTACTATGCTGGGTGAGAAACTGGATGAAACTCCAGATGGTCAAGCCAACAGAGCTAATTCCCACTAGCAGGGGAGAACTGGGTTTCACAAGCAGAGATGGTGCAGCAAAGAATACACTTCCCAGCATGGGGTACTACAAGACTCAGATATAGTCTGCAGAGCAGCCACTTGACTGTGGCTACAAAAGCTTTAATTTCCCACCTCTTATTGTCTTTAAAATGGTGGTTAGACCATACTCCAGAAAGTGGGACTTAATGGTCTGGATTCCCCTGTGTTCGGAAGGAGTAAGAATCTTGAGTTCCTGGGCAAGCCCTGCAAGCCACTGTATGAAGGAAAATGTTTTTCAGAGGCTATTATTTCTGAAAAGGTAGCAGACAAAACCGTACTTTATGAGGAGCCCAATCACATGGGTGTGTTTCAGACGTGATCTGGAAATGCTTAGAAGTTGATTGATTGAGCCTACCAGTTGTCTCCACCTGGCAACTGCATGACCTTTCTTACAGTAAAAGCTTTAGGTTTAGGGGATAATATCTTTATCTGGACATGGATTCGGGTTTTTTTGTCTCATCAGTATCAAATCTAAGCTTTCTAGTATGGCCCAAAAAGAGGGGTTTAATTTGTGTTAATTCTGTTTTTTTCAACTGAGAGAAAAATCACAATTTGGAAAAATAGTAGCTTATTGTTTGTTCATGGAACCATGCATTAGTTTTCAGAGCACTAGAACTATTGGAACACATTTTCTGGTTTAAGTGAAATGTATTTGGGCAGGACTGGTTTTATAAGCAGCTTTATACATAAGCAATTCATACCAAAGCTTTAAAGTAGCTGTTCTTTCATTTTCCCAGTCGTGGTGCCTTGCCCACACTCTAAGTTGCCACACGTTGCCCTTTGTCTCAGGGTCTGTCCTGGCAGGACTTCCTGGAGACCTATGGACACACATGGTGGTGCTCTGACCACATCTTCCTCTCTGCAGCACTCTGGTTACCTTCGTTGTTTAAGTGTCCTCTGGGTAGCATGATGATCCTTGTAGGCTGCTAAACAAGATTTGTGGTTGGCTCTAAGGACAAAGCAGATTTTGTCCCACACTTTTAAGGGTTATTACAAAGTTCTGCTAAACACAAATAGGTGCTTAGTTTAGTTTCTTTTCTGATGAAATACTGTCAAGCAAACATATGAAGTCAGTAGCAAACCCTGAGGGCTAACAGAATTCTTAGTTCAGCTGTTTTTCAGTGATGGGCAAGCAGTGTCATTTAGATGTTTCTGTTCTAGCTACACATATATAAGCACTTTTTAATTAACTTCTTCCTGTGAGAGAATGTCTATTCACAGGTGTTTATAACGTGGTCTCATATGAATCACAGAAGCAGAAGCTATGGTCATGCATCAGTTAAGGTAGGAAATGTAGACATCCAAGGCTAGTTGGAATGCTATCAGGCATCCTCACATTTCACCACTTCTATCTGGAACTTTTCCTATGACAATGAAAACTCTATCAAGATTTCACAAATGAAAAGGACTGCAATTAAAAAAAATTCAGAAGAATAGAATAATAGATAATGACTAATCCATATATTTTAGAAACTTTCTACAGTTTTCTCTGAATTCAAATTTTATACAATTGCCATGTAGACTTGTAGAAATGCCAGTCAGACATCTGTTGCCACAATCCATGCATATAATTTACATGACAGAATTACAGGTGTCTAAATTCTGCTTCTCTTGCTGGAAATCTTAAAACTTAGGGCAATTGTAAAATTAAGAAGTGTGTAATTTAATATGTTGTCTTAAACACAGGCTTAGGTAATATGCCAGAAAAACCTTAGAAAGTTAGTGCAAAAGGACTTGGTAAACAATCTGTAAATTTGCAGGTCACTAATGAATGTGTAAAAGGTGAACTGTTTATATAGAGCCTACGGCACTGTAGACTATATATAATGATCACCCAGCAGGACAGAAGCAAATTTACATTCTCTGCTCTGCTCTGGAAGGCAATGTGAGCTTCATTTTGAATGAAATTACTTACCTGGCACAGAAGGAATCAAAGAAGGTTCTGAAGAGCAGGCAAGCAGCAGCAGATTATACTGCTCAAAGATCCTGGATTTACTTTTTTTTTTTTGTAAAATAGAATTTTTGAGCATTTGTATAGTCGAAGCAATAAGAACCAGGATCTGCACACTTTAAGCAGTTTGCATTCAAATTTGCCCTCTAGTGAAAACCAAATACTATTGCTTACATAAAGCAAGAAGAATACATTTGTGTCATCTTTTGGTATGGAATTCTTTCCTTCTCTTTTGCTCCTCTTACTACCACAGTTCTCCAGATCCCTTCTATATCAAATATCCTCCAAGAATGCATTGCATGTAGGAAGTCTCTCAGCTTTAACACACCAAGCTATACAATTGTCAGTGTATTTCTACTATTCTAGAAATACACTGAAATGTCTCTTCCTACATTTTTTTCCACATGTATACTCATTTTTCTTTTTATATCTGATTTAGGTAATCTCACTGATAGCACAAAGGAGGGCACTAGCATTTACAAAGCTTTGGGAAGGAGTAAATATTTATATAATACTGCCACTAGCTAGAGTATGAAAATGAGGTCTGTACAGCAGCTACAGGTTGACCTTGAAGGGATTACTTACAAGTTAAAAATAAGCATAAACATTTAAGCAGCACATACTACCACATATCTTATGGTAAGATGATAGTCTATCTCCCAGAAGTAGGATATCTATTAGGTCACTTGGAATTGGAGTTGCTATAGCAAACATTCTAGCTAGTAACTAAACAGTTATGCAGAATTTTTATGAATGTGGGTAGAAGCAATATTTTAGTAGCCCCTACACAGCTTAAACTGTTGTCCACACAAGGCTGGTAACAAACAAAGGGTAATACTTCTATGGCTTACACCTTAAAACAGTGCCTTGCTTTTCATACGTATTAGGTATACCTATATTCCTATATCTTGGAATATAAAAAGGAAATTCATCATCTTCATGTCACTAGAAATTATTTTAATAATTTAGAATTTCTTTAGGTACTATCTGAACTTCCCTAAAAATTTGCATAAAACATAAAACACAATTCAGACTTTGGCCACAGACAGATTCTATGGTCCCTGATAATTTTTTAACTCCATCTTCATTCAGAGTAGCTTCCAGAATAATGCCAACAAGCAAAGAAAGCATAAAATCAGAGCACAGACTTCAAAATGTGGTGTAGGAATTACTGGGATCCTGAAAAAAAAATCTGTAAGAAATATTGTATGAATTTTTGAACCCTTCAATCTCATTTCTGATTAGTTCATGAGTGATCTGTCAAGTTCTGTGGTCAACTCTCTTTATGCCTCCACATTTAATCAAAACATTTACACAGAAAATCAACAATAAGACATAGATAAAGTAAGAGTTCCACTAAAATTACTGTTTAGGTGTAAACTTGCATATAGTAAGTAAGGAGGAACTGTATTTAAATGGCAGCCCTGGGTTGTGTTCCTTAAAAGAGAAAGAAAATTGAAGGCCTGATATAAAGGCTTTAGCCGACAGAATAGTTTCCACTGACTTCTGAAGGATGCGAATCAGGCCCCTAAAGTAACAACTCATTTAGTAGTGACTGCTAAATTTATAGCACTTATTTTCTTTGAGCATAACAGCATCCATTCATCACACTGCAGTAACAAAGCTGTAACCCGATCCATGACAAATATTACAAGCCTAATGGCTGATGTCCATTACTGACGGGACCGGCTCACCATTTAGAAAAGATTGGCACTGAAGGATTACTGAGCAAACATAGCACCTGAAAAAACTTGCATGCAGGAGTCTGTCATCAGGTGTGTGATCGAGGGCATTATCTGAGAACGCTGGCTCTTATCTTCGGTTGGAAACTGCTGGAATTGCCAACAATTCTCAACAAAGAGCTTCCGTCATGGAAGGCTGATACACCGAACCAGTCTGGTGATGGTTTACCTTCCCAAGGCTTCATTCCTTTTTATGGATCACCTGAGACCAAGCAGCACACCAGTCTTTAATAGCTTAAATAGCAGGACAACCCAGCAAACTGATGACAATCAAGGGAAAACCAATCCTTTTCGGTAGAAAGACAAAATTCCAAGCATTCCCTCACAGTAACTTAGAAAGACCTACTTTAAAAACTGCATTTTCCCAAACAGGATGCTGAGAAAACTTTCTTGCCACTGATTCCTTGTATTTTGCAACTTTCCCTATATTAAACTGCTCACTAGCCAATTTTTCACCTTTTACACAAATACAATTGTTCTCAGGAACATACTAAATAAATTTTCCCCCTTTTTTTTTATGTAACCCTAGGTAAAATTAAAATTACAAAATTTTGAAGAAAGTCTAAGAAAATTGTTATTTGTACAAAAATACACTGTTATTTTTCTTGTTATATTACAGCTTTGAAAAATTATTAATTACTTGCAACTATTAACATGAGTGGTCAGAGAAATTTTATTATTCCCAAAATAGTGACAACATATTTAATTTGCACAGGTGGTTTTAAAATGCAACTGAAAGTTTTGGTTTGCCCTTTTACATACTTCTTAAAGAAAACCTAAGTTAATTTGATACTTAAATTAAATTACCCATTTATTAAGAAAGTATGAAAAAAATGAGATGAAGTACTTTAATATGCTGTGACCCAATAAGTATAAGGAAATCCAAATATTAGGCAAGTATACTATTTTGTGTTTTCAAACACAAAGGCATATATGTGAGAATATTTTAAAATAAAATTTGAAATGCTAACTAGCTAGTAATTCACTTTTATCCACAAATTTAAGCCAGATTTAGTCTCCTAAATCACAGTGGCAATCAAAAGAATATATACTACCTATATAATAAATGGTAAATCAGACAGAAGACAGATGATATTTCCAAATAAAAGTGTTGTAGAAAATCAGCTCTTAAAATACCTAAGACATTTTTGATGAAGTATTTTATACAGAAAAACAGTTTAAGTAAGACATAAGTGGAATATATACTTTGTTGCAAGAAGGGTTTTGCAAATTAAAGAAGGTACATTTATCAAAATTAGACTTTTCTTAAATCAGGATATAAAGTTAGTTTATGTGGGATTCAAATGTCAGAAAATGAGTTTCATTAAGAAATCTTTTAATGGTAAGTAATCTGAGCCCTCATCTAGATTAGGAGGCAGCAGGAGTGTACAAACATTTATCCCAGCCATAGAGTTTAACTGCTACAGAGAACAGCAAAGAGATGTATTGGGTTTGGCTACGTGATGCCTATGATGCAGAGGTGTTTATTTATCACAGAAAAATTGCACTTGTCAGAATGAAATAAACCCTAAAAACTCATTCTGTACTTGAGACACCCAGCATATGATACAGCTACAAAACAGCATGTATGCAAGTTCAGGCAGAGCTAAAATACACAAAAATAGACAAACACTGAAGGCAAGCTATATAAAAAAAGTATCAGAATAGATCTTGTATTCATAACTGGAGCCAGTGCTGCATGGAAACTTCAGAAATTTACTACTAAGTGCCTGCTGGCTCACTGTGAAAGCAGCTCTCTGCGCTGGATAGACAGAATGCAATGGTGCAGTTTATCTGTGCTTGTGTGCATGCATTCCTGTAAGGAGATGCAGCGTGCTAGACATGCACTACGCTTGATGGAGACATATTTGGAATTAAGTGAAACTATTTTTATCGCCTTAAAGTTAGTATTGATATTTATAGGGTAAAGAACCACAGCATGCTTTAAGTTGCATAAGCAAAGAACATGAAAACTAAAAAAACCCCAACCTCATATGTATTTGGAATTTTATTTTCTTTGACAAGGCCAATAACATAACAACATAACATAACGTAACAAGCAAAATAAAATATTTATTTTTCACAGTTTGATTCTCTGAGTCATATGGAATGCAACGTGCCCTGAACTATGAGTTAGCATTATACAGAAACACACTGTTCTAAAATATTTCCATACTCCATGCTAATTCCATTTTATCTTGTTTTATTTAAGACGCATTCCATGGAAAATCTATGTAACTGTCAAATATTCATAGCTATTTACTTTGTCTTTTTATTTTGATTTGGCACACTGTTTTGGAGGAATATTTTCTCCTCCATGGTCAAGCATGGATATTCTCAACATCTGGATTACGAAATTTCTTTCAGAATGTGAAGCATTATACACAGGAAGAATTGAACTTGGGTAAAGGACATTGCAAAGAGAAGAGGGGCTGGTGATAGTGTTAGGGATGAATGATCAGCCCACCTGGCACTTACTGCTGCCAACAGCAGCTCCATGGTTCAACAAAAAGAAGCCTGTCAGGGAAAGACTGCCTTCCTAACAAAGATGCATTTTAGAAGTTTCTCATACAATGCTATTTTAACTTCCAACATTAAAAAAGAAAACAAAGTAATTTATTAGGAAAAAAAAATGGAAGATACCTCCACTTTTAATAATACAAAATTGTTACTAAAGCTATTGTAAGTAATATATAGTTAACCTACCCTGAGAAGAAGAAAACTATGAGTACTCAAAAAATTCTACCTATTCTAATAGCTTGTCATAGTCTTACTACATCTTTGTAATTTACAGATAAAATAATGAGCAAATGTATATAATGTAAAGCTCAGTTAGTTCTTAAGTGAAAATGTTTATCACTGAATAAAGTACTTGATTTGGCATAGAATCTTGATCTGCATTTTTAGAGGTGTAAAAATTTTAGTTGTTCGAATCAATCTAAATTACATATAAATAAAAAATTGTGGACAATAATAATTAAAAGGATTGTCATAAAAGGGACTAAGCTGTGTTTTCTGATGTAGCCAGTGAAGAAATGAATTTAAATAAGGTAAAGACATGCAGATTAGACAGAGATATAATAGCACCATTATAAAAAAGTATGAGATACAGTCTAAGAAATATGTTAAGTGTAAGTTGTTTGGTTACTTAGGTCAGGACATGAAAAAATTAATGAGAATTTTTTCTCTCATCCACTTCAAACTTCAACTTAGAAACATTTATTTGAAAAACAAAGTTTTTGACATAAAACACTGTTGCTCATTTTCACAGCCATGCTTTCTATAACTAAAATAAAAATGCTTTACTTTGCATTTTATGCTGTCTGCCAGGTATTTCCTGTGAACATCCCATCTAAAATCTCTTGGTTCTAGTAACTAAAGTCTGTAAAGAAAATCCTGGCAGAAGTGTAGTTTAAGCTTCACGAGCAGCCATTTTAAACAGAAAGCTGGTTTTGTTGTGTTGACAATCACATTTTAAACTGATTCCTTCCAGATGAAAAGATGCTATTTCAAACAATGTAATAAAAGTGTGAAGTCAGCTGTTCTAAGGACATAAAAATGATTTATCTGTTCTCTGGTCACTGTTTTTTTTTCTTGATACGGTGGAATTTTTATTTTAAAGAAAAGGTTATCAAATAATAGCTACCAGAAGCCCAAATTAGAGAGAAGTAAATAACCACTTGTCTTTTAAAGAAACACATCACATACCTGCAATTAATTTTGCAGCTCATGATGCCTGCACTACCGTGTTTATGAGAAGTTAAATGCAATGGCTATATTTACATAACTGATAAATAGTTAATTCTTACAGCTGAATACTGACGATGTCATCATCAGATTTCAGACCTGTTTCCTTTGGTAAGAAAGAGGTTTCAGATAGATTTCAGGTCTTTTTATCTGCCTGTATCTGGGCATGACAGTCTTGCCCTAGCTCAGATTTGAGAGACAGCCCCCCCGCTCCATCTCTCCATCAGGGCTTGAATCAGTTTCTCACATCTTAAAAACAGGTTTCAATTCTGAAGACATTAATGGCACTAGATATCATTTCAGAACAAGCAAGTTTTTAGGGACAGATCCCCAAAAAGCAGCATGATCCAAAAGTTAACTAAGCTTAATTAGGCATTTAACAGTAATTCCTGAAATCTTTGCTCAGGGGATATGCAGCCCTGGCTGTGACTAAACTCTGAGGGGACTTGATTCCTGGCCTGAAAGATTCTCACTAGCTGAAATTTTTGTACAGCCCTAGGGGAGCCAAGGAAGCTGTGGAGAAGGACAGCACGTACAGCACAGCGTGTACGAGCTCTTCCCAGTTTTCTAACTCTAGGTGGCTCTCAGCTCAGCAGCTCCGAGGCACGGAGGTTTCAGGGCTCAGAGGCAGCACCATGCCCTGCCAGGTGAATGGTGCCAGGCAGAAATGTCACCATCAGGGCCCCTGATGACAATCAAACCTCTGCTTGGAGCACCAGGGAATGACGTAGTAGTTCACCTCTGTGAAACACTGCAGGGTCTCATGCTGAACCAGTTACTGAAGCAGGAGAAACTCATGGCCATTTTCCTGGGCTACCAAATTTGGCAGACATGTTCTTCACTTTCAGACAACATAAATGCATTCAGCAAATTTGATGATAAAGCATAGTATGGTATTCTCCACACACTAGACTTAATAGAATGTTTATTATAAGCACAATTATTACATTGATCTATTTAAACATGATGTTTGAAACCATCAGGAATCTAATGTGGCAAAATGACAAATATTCTTGAGTGTTAAAATAATAAGGACTAAAAAATTTAGTTCCATTGATCTTCCAAGTAGATAGATTAAAATGGATTGCAAACAATTCTTGTAGGTATCTTTTTACTTCTTTAATATAAGCATCTTAAGATGGAGTGATCTGATCTAGGGAGCTATTGCTATAAATATTAATGCTATAACGAGTTCTATTTATGTTATAGTATTAGAAAAGAGAGACACTTAAGAAATCATATCTTTACAGTTAAAACTATATGATTATGAAAATATCTGGAAAAAAACCCCAACTTGAACCTTTAAAAAGTGCAGATCAGTCACCCAATGTGAGTGTACCTCCAGTGGCCTTAGCAAATGATAACAATTAACACCAGTTAACGTTTGGCCCGTTTACTTCTAAGATGCTTTTAAGGTTTACATGATTTTATTGTGTTTTGTTCCTATGGGAAATAAATAAGCATGTGTTTCATCTTTAAAGCACGATTCTCAGAAGTGATTCTCTTTAAAAGAGTGTTCTTGTTTACTGCGTTGCCATATATACCAGATTAAATTTTGCAAGTAAAATGTGTGTCCGTGAGTAATAAAAATGTGGTTAGTCAAATGCTACCCTTAGTTACACCACTACAATTTCACTGTATTTCAGACAGCTACACACACAAAGTTTTTCACATTCCAAAGCCATTTTTTATGTTTTCAAGTGTTAACATATGAAGATGGGGGTAGGGAACCTTCAGTCAGGAGCAGAGAATTCCTGCCTGAATGGGATGATGAAAACCTCATGACAGTAACATCAGTAAATACTGCTGACTCTGGAGACAGTCCCGTCCATGGAGCAGGGAGCTAGCCTTGCACTCAGGATATCCAGCTACAGGCCTAAACGTGACACTACATCCATGTATGCCTTCAGAAAACTACTTCATAAAGTGAGCTGTTGATTAAGTCTTCAGACCATTTCTGAACTAGAAACCTGTATCAAATAATGCAATTTTATGTCCAATGCATATGTTCCTCAGAGCTTTGGTATTAACATGCTACCATGGGGCAAATAAGCAACACAGTAGCAGGCTGCTCTGTGAGAACCACCTGTGTGCATGCTCCAGTCCAGATCTACTTGACTCCCTGACACTTTACACATGAACATCCCCATCTGTATGTTTGAGATAATGGTACTTCCTTCTTCTGTGAAGTGTTTTGAGACCTATTGGTTAAAAGAACAAGTATCATCTTTATTTTGTGACTCACTAGTGTTGCTAAAGCATCCAGGCACTTAGAATTGTTGGCACTGGATTAAGAACTGGTTATATACAAAAGAAAGCAGAATGCACATCACCTTCATATAAACACACAAAAGATGTCTCCTTTGTGGCCATATTTGATCTAAAACCTTGTGAGTATAATATAAATAAAAATGTAAAAGTAAATTATCAGGGAAAGTCTGTCAGTCAAATTTTATGTGTTCCTTTAATCTTGAAAAAGTAGTCTTTATGATTACTTTATTCAAGGCTATACCATCATTTAACTATAAGGCTCAGCACTCATTCAGAGTAAGATTAAAAATGATGGTTTTAAGACACAAGTCCAAATAAAGTAGAGACAATGAAATGAAACTGAAAACAGTAAGAACAGATATTGCACATAGGTCTATGCAGACCAGGGGGAGAGTAAGTGGCATAAGAACAGTTTTAGGGAAAGCAGATGTATTACTCTGCATATATATGTCATGGACTATGAAGAAGGAATTCTTGCTAATTACCCAGAAGAAATTCTGAAATTCTTTGATTGTGGAGCACCTAGTCTGTGCTAAGGCATCATTTTTCTTTTCACTGCAGATATGTGAGACCAATTTCCACAGGGTCCCGTGGGTCCTGTCTTCCAAAATGCACAGGCATGAGGGCACTTGCTGAGGAGTGTTGTGTTAAAAAATAAATGTACTGATTAAACAGTTGATAAATTTAATTATGTACTATGAGAACTTGCTATGTCCCTACCTAAATTTTGCAAGCTCATGCTCCCTGAAAATATACAAATACTAGTTTTTCTAACACTGAGCATTTATTCTTTAAAGATATGTTAAGCAAGAACAAGGGTTCAAAAATTCAGCCTTAAGACTTTAATTTTTATTTATGAAAACCAGCAGATTTCACACAGGTTCACAGTTTAAGCCACTACACTGTCCTTTACCATTTCAATTAGAGTTCTCAATTCAACAACTTGTTATAAAACTAAATTGAGACTTTACATTTTGGATTATATTATTTCACACAGGAATGTGATAATTATTTCTGATACTCTACATTACAGGTTTTTAGTGAAGTCTGCAATAAACACAATAGTATGGGAAGAAGATGCCAATGTAGAATAATGTGATCCACAGAGTCTAGAACATGACAGATGAAAAGAAGAAAAATTAGTGATATACTATGAACTATGGGGATGCATCAGGACATTTACAGATAGACATTTTCTTGGTGTAGTGCTTTTTTTTTAGCAGCTTCAGGCTCACTTTAGCAAGGCTGTACAAGTATTATGAGTTTGTAAGTGTGAGACAAGCCAGTACGACTAGAGGAGAGACAGATCTAGGTATAGACTTTTTTCTCTTGAAGTACAAGTGCTAGCAGACTTTCTTCAGTGCTCAGGTGGAAGTTACTGCTCCTGTAGTGGAGGCAGAAGAGAAAAGGTACCTTCAGTTTGCAAGATCACAGTCTCTGAAACTGTCAGTGTAGGTGTCTACTTAGGTGTCTTAGTCTCTACTAAGAAATAAGATTCTTGAATTTACCAAGCAATCATGGGTCCAAGTTCACTTCTGCTCCTCCTGGTCTGAAGTGCTAACAAGAAATTAAGAAGTGGGGCAGATAGCTCTGTGTGTGTGTGGGAAATACCGTCTTTACAACTTCTGCTTGCCTCAGAGCACTGAAAGTAGAGCCTAAAGTCTGGTCTTTCAATACCACAAGAATTTATGCCTCCAGTAAGTGGAAATTAATCTCTCCTTTATAAATGCACGCTGGGAAAAAGGATTTTTGGAATGACTGACCACGTCACACTTTCCTGGCTGGAAATTTCATTTAAGGTTTCAGGTGCAGGATAGTATTTGTACCTTGTGCAACTCTCATTTGGGAGCAGGAATGGTCAGTGATGATGCTGGTGAGTGCCAGAGGCTAGTGCTCGCCTGCATGGCTGCCAGCTCTGCCAATCTCCTTCTCTGACTTGGTGGCATTTATCATCATCAGAGTGTCTTCTGAAGGCAGCTGGGAGGGCCAGGCCTCAAGAGCACTGCTGCCAAGTCTCTCAAGCACTTGTTACCATGACAGACAGTTGATGGATAGAGGCAAGACAAAGGAGAGTGCTAGCAAATTCCTTAATTGATGCATGATCGCTGATATCACATAAACCAGGAGCCCTCCAGCTTCTGCATGTTTGCTGATGACTCTGCACTCATCCAGCTCCTGCTTAGTCTTGGCTTTTCTCCCACATACTCCACCCATAGCTGACAGGTTTTGTGCAGCTTTATAACCTAATCCTATTAACGTATGAGTCAGGGTGCTGCTTATTAAAAAAAACGGGGGTGTGGTCATACAGACAATTATAGGAACAAGAGAGTGGTAAGGTGGTGCTGAGAACAAGACAGGAATAATTATAAAGCTATTGGACTGTGTAAATGTGAAAGTAATTGCTCCTTCCCAAAGCAAATTAAACATAAATAATCAAATAACTCAGCAGAAGTAATGAAGTCTCAAATGATTGACAATTGTGTTTTGCACTTTCCCAGGACCATCTAGTTCTAAGAAAGGCTAACAAGCACTTTAAACTGTAACTTATTGAAGTGTTGAATTTTAAAACTGGAATCCAGGACACTGATATCCTTCCTACTTCAGGCAAGTTAACAAATTAATAAGAAAGTAACAGGTTTCTTGACTGAGTGCCTACCAAAAAAACCAACTATAACCCAGAAAATTTACTGTTAAAATTATGAGCCCATGAAAATCCAAGTTTATAAGAACAAAGTTGCTTACAGACTTGAAATAAAAGCATCCATCATTTTAATGCTGTAACTGCAGATTAAGACAGTGCAGATGGGCATAATTTTCCATTCTTAATATGAGACACAACACCATGTGTCTTTAATATAGATACAACATATACATTCAGCTAGAACATTGGTTTATTCTTACATTTCAAATTCCAACCAAAGTCACTGTCAAAAAAAAAGCAAGTGAATACAAATGCAGTAAAGATCATGATGATATAAAAACTGTTCAGTTAACACAATCTAACCTCTTGTTTGTAGGATCTAAAGAGAATGAAAAGTTTTCTCTATTAATGGTTTGAATTAATCCTGTCTCCAAACATTTTCCCCAGTAAGCATCAGATTATTTTTATGTTGGCTATAAAGCTGTCACTCCTCAATAAACAGATATGCTCCTGGTGGGTTTACCTCACTGTCAAAGATCTGTCAATTCATGCATCATCTCATAAGTGAAACCAGAGAACCTTTACTGCATGGCTCCTAGCAAATCCAGCTGAGCAGAGGTTGCTCATCACCTGAGAGGATCTCCACCATAGCAGCTCCTGTGCAATTGGTAGTGACTGGATGCTCCCAAAACAAGTTCACAAAATCCCTGAAGTTAATAGTTCTGCCTCCTTTTAAAAGAAAGCTATGTGACCTTTAATGCTCTGTTCGACTGAGCCTTCGTTTAGTGAGTCTCAATTAAATTTTATGTTTTGTGACTCCCATTTTCTTGTAAGATAAGACTTCAAGGGATGGATCCTTCTTTGAAGAATTTAATTCCCCATGAAGAAAATTTAATTCCAGCTAAAGAGTTATGCAAAGCTTGGGGGAAGGGAGTTTTTGTAGGACTTTTTCCTGTGGGGTTTTTTATTTTTTTTGGTCAAAAGATTTCTAGTGTTTTGTAAAGATAAAGGTGTAAAGATAAAGGAGTTTTCTGATTCTTTGCAATGGGCAGGGTTCTATTAGTGTTAGACTGAATTATTTCCTCTGTCCTTTTCTTTGTAATGAGGACAAAATCAGAGGGGTAGTTAAAGAATTCTGCTGTTTTTTGTGACGAAGAAGCTTTCCATGAAATCACCACACTGTTACTGTGATACTGTAGTAACATAATACTAGTTGATTTTCAGTAAGAGCCACTGCAGCAAATGAAACATTTGCATATGTGTTCATAAAAATAGATACTTCCTAGGCTGATTCTGCATACTTAACCTCAACATAACAAGGTCCAAAAGTTAAGGCAGTATGAAGAGTCTTGTCTGAACTGGGCTTTGACATTCTGGCTTACTGTAGTTGCTGCTACTGAAAAATGTAATTACAACTCAGCATAAGCAATATTCCCAAATGTAAACATTTTCAGGGACAGGCCATTAGTCACACTTCTTTTCCTACTGCGTTCCTTTATTTAGTTAGGATTTTTTTTTAGTCAATTTAACATAAAATCACAGATGACAAAAGGAAATTCAGAGTGCTGGAGAAAGATACCTAAACCCTTTTTAGTTTAGATTAGTTCTTTTCACTTTAGTTTATGACTAAATTCTTTATAGATTTAGATATTTACATATTTTCAGAAAATGTCACACACCATCAGTGGTGTTTCATATTGCCAGTATGAAATAAACATGGGGCATAAATGAGTTTCTTATACCCTCCTCACAGATTTACACACCTGAGCCTGAACACCTCATAAGCTGATTTTGTTTGCTTGGTATCTAAGCATGAAGCCCTTTCTTGGAGCTCTATTCTGTATATTTTAGTGGTCACACAAGGAATGGGTTATCAGGATTAAAGGTTTCCACAAACTACAATAATTCACATTCCGCCCTCACTTCCTTCACAGTTGTCATAATCACAATGCTCCAGAAAACTGGACAACTTGTGCAGACAGGAATGGAAGACTCATGGAGTCAAACAGGTTTTTCAGGATTAACTGATTTCTTTCCTTATTTTTATCCAAAATTTAAGATTTTAGTTCATCTGAGATTTTTTATCTCATTTTTTTCCTAGTGCTTAGTACTGATGTCTGTTTAAATGTGAATTTTTGCCTCTGTCTAACTTCCTGGAGAAAAACAGGCATTCATGAAATTTGCTTTTTGGCTAGATAAGTATTGACTGCTTTTGAAACAGACAAGTACAACTCAGCATTAGCTCTTGCCCAACAGAAGTTTTGTGCAATCCACTGTTAAATTGTGATTTAAATATATAATATTTTCATGTTATCATCCTCTTCTTCCTGCTCACAGATTCATGACTTGATACAAACATTAAAAATATTCTGGTTTAATTCCAGTATCAGTACACAAGGATTCCGTAAGAAAAGAGCCAATGAATAATCAATTAACTTGGAAGCTGTCTCTTGATTTAGACTCTTTCTCCAGATACGAAAAATACCAGTAAGTTGGGATGAGATAAATACTGTTTTCCTGCTCACTGACTTAAATATTGAAACTAGTTTTCTACTTCAAAATAGTTATACATTATTGTAAATATTGATACTACAATAGTTTTCTTTCGAGAAGCAATACAAGTTAACATAAACTCAGCCCAGAAAACCTCAGGAGGCACAGATTATCATTTGTGTGGAATCTTTTTAGCTTTGAAGCTTCTTGATGTCTATTGTAGTGACAATACACAACATTATTCTTTCAACAAAAATGAATTTACAACTAATAAGGCCAGCTGTGAAAACTTCCTCTTTTGACACCTTAATGAAACTTCTTTGTATGTCCCTACTTCCTCATTTCAAACCATCTGGTTCTATATGGATGCACTTATGTAGTATAGCTTAACTAAATCTCACTGCAGGAAAGAAAAGTGGTCTAGTTACTAATTTTCACTGCTCATCTCACCTCTGTTTTTCCAGTACAGCTTGTGGATGCAAGAAGTCTGCCTCATTGCATCTATGCTGCCTCCATACTCAGTATCTTTGCCACTAGACACAAGAACAGTTCTATTTTGGTGAATATATGGGTTGGACTCATGATCTCTAGCTTAGACTTGATGATCTCAGAGGTCTTTTCCAATCAAATTGTTTCTGTGATATATGGATAAAAAAACCCTGGGTTGCTATTGTATTAAAAAAGTTTATGGAAAGCCTGCCAGCTACTCAAAGCTGGGATTTACTAATTAGAGTTACCTTGATTAAAGGCTAGCTTCCAAAGAGCTCCTGTGGCTAACAGGCTTAACTTTAAGCATATGATTGATCCCATTACATTCACTGGCTTTAACTGGACTGCTCATAAAATTAAGCCTATATTTAAATGCCTTTCTGGATCAGAACCCCAGTCCCTTAGAGGAGCTCAGGCTCAGAGCAGTGGTACCTTATGACGCCAGTACGATTCAAATAACTAATGACCATAACTCTTTTTTCCATATTCTGTCAAACTGAAAAGCTGTAGAATTTTGCTCACACAGGTCCTGGAAGCCTTGTCTACCACAGGTAACTGGGAATGCCAGTTCATCAGAGCTTGTAAACAAGTGATTCACTCGGCCTGAGCTAGTTCAGAAAAGCAGGACAAGAAGACACAAGAATGAAGCTACAGCAATACACTGATGCAGCCAGCCTGCTCCCAGCGCTGAAGCAGGGTTTGCACCAGCATCTCTATACAGCTGTGCATTCGTCAACATATTACAATAACCAAAATTGGCATTGTGAGTCTAATTTAGACTAATCAAGACTTTTCAAACTGTGCTCGTTATGTAAGAGTACATTTGCCAAATTCTCGCAATTGTGAAAAAGAAAAGAGTGGAATATAAAGAGGATCTAATGTCTGGAAAATGGGTGATTAAGAAAGGTCACATAAAATTGACAATTTTAAAAACATATACTCTTACCCTTCTCGTTGGAAAATAGTCCTAAAACAGTCCCCCAGGCTCTTGTAACTGGTTGGATCAGTTTTCCCTCTTTGAATTTGGAACCTAAAAAAAATACAATTTACATCACAGCATGAGAAGTCAGGGATTTTAAGTCACTTTTAACTTTCCAATTATTATATAAAAGGAGTTTTAAAGGGTTTTTTTTACGTCTCTGATTCATTATTATATACTGTTCCTGATACACTTATTAACACTGTTTTCATAGAAGCTGTTAAACCAAGGAAAAATAGAGCTTTAGTAGTAACTTTTTTTGTAGTTTATGGAACTCACAGTATAGCTATCACCTTTGACATTTACACCTCTTTCTAGTTGTTTGAAAAATAAGCTGTTAACCCTGTGCCTGATCCAAAGCCCATTGAAACTAATATGAGTGTTTGAATCAAACCCTGCTTTCGAAAATCTGAAATGGAATACTATCATGTATTGCTCTTTTTTATATTTGACACAATTACAATAAAAATCAAGCAGAGACATGATAAGATATTAGAGCACCATTCATTTTTCATAATTCAATAATAAGATGAACAATAAAAGCAAGCAATGAATTATTCTAATTAAAACCTTATTTCCTTTATTCACATTTGACAACAATAAAAATTTCAACATGAGGCTTGTGGCCTTGAAAGGAAAATCAAGATTATGATTTAAGATTGTAAACCTCTTATAGTTATGATTTATGGATAGCAAAAGTGAGTTTAACAAATGCCATTATTTTACTAAGTATCTCAGTTAGAGGATGCTATTTCTATCAGTTTTAAAACTGCAGCTGGCACATTGAAGTAAACAGAATGGAGATATTTAGATTAATTTTTAGCAACATAACGTCTTTTTAAACTGCTTATTACAAAATAGCACTAAAAAAATAAAAAGAATATTGCTGTTGGTAATTCCAGTCTAAAATAGCCTCACATCAGGCAATCACTATATTGGTTTTATCACTAGGTACAATAATAATTCTACACAATGGTTTCAAGGAATAATTCACATTACAGTCAAGTACACCACATGCCACAGGTACACTGCTGTTTTGAGAAACATCCATTGTTACTTATTCTGATCATGATACTGAATCTCATTTATATGAGATAACAAACCAAGGAGTTTTTAACTCAAGGTTAAACAGCAATTTTCTCCTGTCTCACAGAATTCAGTAGGGTCAAATCAACATTCGTATTGTGGCAAAAGGCATTCATTGTTTTGAACATCAGTATTTCTGTGCTAGCACATATAAAATTTTGTTCAATTTGAGGAAAAAAATTCTAGTGATGCAATTCTTTGGGCAATTATGAAGGCAAGCCCACACCTTCTTTGAAAACAGTGAGAAGGAAACACTGAGTGCCTCCGTAGTCCTAATAAAAGTAGTTCAGGCACATCTGGGATCTCTATCTGGGGCAACCTCTTTTATTAGCACAAGAACTTGCTGCCAAGTTGGCAGGGAGAAGAATGCTATTCAATAGGCTTACACTCAAATAAGAGCTGGTGCATAACATTTTGTCTGAAAAGATCCCTCGGGAAGGCTAATAGTTGAAAAAAATGCCTCAATGCCATCACACAAAGTCCAACAGCAATATCAGCTACAGAAGCTTTTACATTATGGCAGTCAAGCAAGCAAGCAAAATTATAACAGAATGTAGTTTCTATGAACATTTTAATATATTTAAGACTTGATTGTTTATACATCTCAGCTCAAAATCAAAGATGTGCTTCTTTTTCTTAAAGAAAACTTGCAAAAACTCACCAGTAACATCTTTTTCAAAGTATTTAAAAATAAAGTTTTCTAACCCAAACTCTTTTACTCGAGTTTCAAGATTTGGCCTGCTTGCAAACTCAAAAAAATATCACTGTTTCTAAAACATCCTTTGAATAATGCACTTTGCTCTCTTTCACCCTTCAAATGCTCAGGAATGTCCTACCTGCATGTGTGTAAGGTTCTCCACTAAATCCTGCATGCACAACTGTTTGTAGAACTGGGGCTTTAATCCCAGTCACAGTGGATCTCAACAACATAGTGAACATATTTATAATTCTGTTTTACAGTTTACATGTTGGCAACTTCTCAACTAAATTTAAATAACTTAATAAAAATATGTCTTTGATAGCAGTAATGAAAATAATGCCATAAGAAATGCAATAATCCTGTAGGTAATTTTTGTTTAATCAGATGAAGGATAACTTCTTGCTAAAGAAGTTAAGTCAAAGAAGGTTTACATTTATTTCAGATTTTTGTTTTAATATAGATAAGACTTTAGTATTAAATGAGTCCATTTGTAACACTGAGTCACACAAATAACATATTCCTTCCTTTAGGGTTTTTGGATCCATTCCTTCCCTAGTAAATCTGTTTTATAGCTTTAACAGCAATTCTAAAATACATGCCAATTATGTGCTTCAACCTAGATCTGCGAATTGGGTTCTTTGATTCAGAATTGCTTGCCTCAATAAAATCATGTGTAACTTTTTAATGAACTAGCTAATTGATCACCAGCACTTGTTATAAGAAACTCAGGGAAGAGCTGAAAAAAACACTTTGTTTGTTTTCCTGGAGACAGCAGCAGCAGCCTGTATTAGTAGTCTTAATAACACAGAAGAGCTAAAGCATTCCCTTAAAAAAACCCCCCAACCTGGCCTGTTTTTAATGATTGTTTCGAGGAATGAACACAACTGGGGGATATATAATGGCTTTCTCTGCTTCAAATCCATTCCTTTCTAAAAGCACTATAAAACCACTGAATTTCATGCATTTTTGAAAGTTGGAAGCCTGCCTTGTATCCTTTTAGCTTTTGCTAGACCAAAAAAGATAAATTCCCCTCTAAATACCATCAGAGCACTAACTTCTGATCTAATTTAAAATTTTGAAGTGTGATGGCAGGCAGCCCTCAGCGACATGCTGAACAGATATAGACATACGTGCAGAGATGCTGTTCCATGGCTGGGATGGACAACCTGCTACTCACTACCAGCATCCAACAAGTGTCAGAAGTCACTGGACAGTCCAACACATGGTGTGTTTACTGCAAGCTATCACTTTAAAAATGAGCACCAAGCTAACTTTCCCCACCTCTCATTTTCCTGCTTCTTGGCTTTCTGGGCAGAAGGTTGTGGAGCTGAGCACTCCCACCCTGAGAATGCTCACAGAGCTGTGGAAGGCAATTTGCACCCCAGGTTACCTCTTCCTACCCGGAACCAGCCAAAGCATCTACTGCCTGCCGTCTTGGCTCCTTGCAGATCCCACATCCATCTTCCATGCCACAAGGGACCTCACAATCTCCTTTTCTGCCTTGTAGCAGCAGTCCAAAGGGCTTGGTCTTCCATGTCTCCTTTGAATGAACAGTACCTTTGCAGTAGCTTCCTTAGATATAAAAGTGTCCTGATACTGTTCAAGAAGAGAACATTGGTGTCCTTCTCTGCTCACTGCAGAAGACACATGGTTAGGATCTCTGTAAAAAGTGGGAATCATATAAAACTATTTGAGGTTTTGGGGTCTGTTCAAAAGGCATTGAAAACTGATGATCTAAAACAATGAAAATATTTTAACTTATCCACACTAATCAGCACTAAAACTTCTGCTTGTGAAATGAATAAACCTAAATTATTGTTGTTTTACTAGCATGAGAGAGAGCATTTTTTTATGGTTATAACACTCCTTGATCAATAAGTCTCAATGGGCTCTGCCTGAAATTCTATAATGTAGAAGGTGCTTGAGTTCTTTCACCAGTTCTCCAAACCATTTATCATTTAACAAGTGATCCATCATATTGTGGAGCAACGACTCTAAATAAATACATGCATCTGTTTCCAGTGCCTAGCTCCTTACAGTTCTTGTTAGTTTTTTAACAGCCAGCATTTCATTCTGAGTTTAATAAAACCCTCAGTCCACATCATGATTTTCTGACCCTATTCCTCTTGTGAAAGTTCTCTAAGTAGTCTTTTCTAATAGAATCAATATCTATAGAAGAACAAGTAGATGCATGTGCTTTCAGGAAAAAATTCTCCCATATCTCTCAATAATTTGCTAAATTTTTCCTCATGTTTGCTGAATATCTCATGGAAGTTGTCTTGTGGATGTCTGTTATTACAGTATCCAGGTATTTAGTATTTAAAGCCCGTTTACCACAATCTTACCTAGAAATCCTGCCCCTTTTATTTACTAATCTGGGCTGGAGAAAGATTTCTAATTCATATTGACATTACTTAAGTCATTTTAAACTCTAAAAGGAAGAAATCAGTATTTTCATACCTAGATTGAAGCACATAATGAGCAGTTAAGTCCCAGTTATGTAGGACAACCACAACCTGATATGGAGCAGTCTAGACTCATCAAATTCTTGCCACTGGGTTTCCAAACCCTCATGCATAAATTCCAGAATTTCTTGCTGCTTTTATGCAGCACTGCTGACTAGTTTCTCAACCACAGAGTTCACAGGGAAAGAAAAACACTGACTCAGAGAACCAAGCTCTATACCAGGCTGCAGCGCTTGCCAATGAGTGGCAGCCTTAGCTGTATTTTCCTTCTCTGCACATCTTAGTAGGATTTTATCACACATTCTACTAGGTTTTGAATACAGCTCCTAATATTTCCATTCATGATTGGGGTTTATGCAGTACCAAAGCAAATAAACTTAGCTACTGACATATTTAGATGCTATAAAGAAGATAATTACATGTCATAACAAAATAAACTAAAATAGCTGGGTGACTTTAAATTAAAACAACTTTTAAATAAATGTATGGTCTTTGGAAAACTAAAACATGTATAGCTTTTTGCACTTTCAGTAATTCCCATGATTCCAGACACTCCTAACTGTAGTTACCCCACCAGCATAAGTTGATAAAAAATGTATAGTCGGAAGCTTTATATAAATATACATTATTTAACAGTTCACATGCTTATAATAAAAAAACCCCTGCATTAAATTTTAAAAGGATTTTGATTTGTTAAGTTAAACATTTATTCAGGTGTTACTAGGAGTGCTATCTACTGATGCTTAAATTTCATGCCAAACTTTGGACTGGAAAATGGACCTCAATAATATAATTTATTTCACTTTTTGGCTCAAGTTCTTTGAATTGCTTATGTTACTTACAGGATAATAACTAAGCTGAGAGTATAATTCTGCCACTTATTTTAACAGTAAATCATAGGAGCTGTTAAAGAGCTGAATATTACTTTTCAAAACAAAAAAAGCCTAATTATTTTAAGCAAAAGATAAAAGTTTTGCTACACAGAGGTCATATTTTGAGTGTTCTAGTATTGCTATGATGACTATTTAACTGTGAAGAGCATAAAAGAGTATAATAAAGTAGTAACATGAAGAACAGGTAAAGAACAGAACTTAATCCAGTCATTCTCCATACAGTTCGATTTTTGTAGTTGAATTTTCTTACAGTTCACATTTACTTTACAGAAATAAACCAGAAACATAGGTAGCAAAGTATTACAAAAAATTATTTCAAAATTCATCACAATTAATTTCATTTTGATGGAATTAATGATGCTTGTTAAGTTTATTCACCCCTTTAAATTTTGGCGGAATTTGTTGGGCTTTTTAATAAGAAAAAAAAATAGTAATAATGGAAATAATTGTAAAGATACCCTGAAAGCCTGCTCTGCAGAGTTGAATTTTATATCAGTTAGAACATCAACTATCAGCTATGACAGTAAAATAAAAAATTACCAAACACAAACTGATGATTTCTCACATTTACAAATGTGTTTATCAAACACTGCACCTCACAAATGTGTCCATTCCACACCTGATCTCCGCCTTATTGCAATCCAGGTCTGTTCTGTCCACTTGCTATCTGATTTGTACTTTGGCTCTGAGAAAAATACCTCAGAAATTGCCATGAGAAATAAGTAGGGCAAAAGGAGGAAACATCACCAGCAGATGTCTATATCTGAATAAGGGTACATTCATGGTAAAAGTTACAGCTAGATCAACAACAGACAACAATTTACACCAGAATTTAGATGGAACACATTGGCTGTTCTGATCAAACTGGACCCAGTAAGATCATCACTATATGCTGCCTCTTTTAGATTGGCTAAAAGCAATTTATCTAAAATCTCATAAAATACTTGGTCTGAACTCTTTCAGCCTCGATGATGAGAACTTACCATGCATTGCTTGGTCTGAACTTATAATTTTTTGAAAATATTTTCCCTGAATCAACTGCATCATTGAATAGAGAAACAGCAAATTCTTAAACACGGCAAAACAGCTTAGGTGTTTCACTGATACTCTCAGCCAGTTGTCTGAATGCGAGTCTTAGACCAGAGAAAAGTACACTAATTAGAAGAAGAACTTCCTCTTTCCTGTACTTCCTATTCCTTTTATAGATGACTTTCCCCTCTCTCATGCTTTTATATTCAAGTCAGGCAGCATATCATTCCATCAAAAATATCAAAGGGAAAAGGAAGGCAGTACAATAAATATATTTTTATTCATTTAATGTTTTAGACATTAAAGCTGTACTTTGTCAGCTACTAATTAAGAACTCTTCTGATTTTTTTCTCCTACATTAATTCTTCCATTGTGTGCATGGGACAAACATACAGTAGCTATAACATCAGAAGGAAATTTTTCTTTACATGTAGTTTCAGAAAATATTGATGAAAAAAACCCCTTGTAGTTTCTAGAAGCAGGTCACATTAATCCGTTTAACTGTTTAATGAAGATCTACCCTGGTAATATTGCAAAAGAATAAAAAAAATAACTAGTCATAGCACTTACATATGAATAATTCCATGTTTTCCCAAGGAAGAAATTTAGCAGAAACTAACTTCAAACCATAAATATTTTAATAATCTAATTCCATCAATGACTCTGCGTGTGGAGGGGGAGTTCTAAACAACAACAACAAAATTAACGAAAACCAAAACTTCTTCATTCCACACTAAAAACCATTCAGAGAAACCTCATGAATGTGCAAGTTCCATTTTATTTCACAGATGAAAATACTGAGAACACTTGCATGTTTCACAACAAGGTGACAGTATGGATTGAGGCTCCAAGATGGGGTCCTCCCCACCTACTGCACAAACACAGCAAGAGCTGCCTGTCCTCAACCCCAGCCTCCAAGGCCTGTAATGCTCTTGTGTTTCCAAGGACCCAGATACAACTGGCAGCTGTGGGATTCCAAGAGCTCCTTGGGAAGTACCAGCCTTTCCTCATGGTTAAGGACTTGCAAACCGTCCACATTTTTATTATCCTTTAGAAATGGCTCCAGTGTTCTGTGTGAAAAGCCTATCCACGAATCCTGCCAGAGCAAGAACAAGCTCCACTGGCCCCTGTGCCAGTGGCATGGCTATGTCCAAGGTACAATTCTGTCACTGAAGCTTTGCTTTGGCTGCCTAGATACAAGTTCTGAGCACAGCATAAGATGACAGCAATGATCATAAAAGGGACAGCTATTTGAGAGATTACTCAGTATTTTGTGTGAAGGATTGTGCAACACATGTGACCTTAACACAGTAAGACCAGCCAGGATGGGCCAACTGTAAAAGCAAAAGGCAAATTTAAATACTACTTGTGTTTTCTATCTACATCTTCCTGTGTGTAAGGCACTTAGTTACACCGGTGAAAGGATCTACAGAAAAACAGCATTTTGTTTTTTACACTGATGGTTTATTTCTGAAACTTTTTAAATCTCTATTTCCTAAGTGAAAGAAACCCCCCAAAATCTATGGACTTTTTTGAGCCTTATCTAAATTGGAGAAAACATTCAAAATGGCACCACAAGGAATAATTTTGTATTGTCAGAGATGATGGAGCTATTTTTATGATTTTAAGTATGAATAGTCTGTCACTCATAGCCTAAGACATCAACAGAAGTCTGGTTTTCATTAGTTTTGGATAAAGTCATACATGTTTTCCTTCAAAACAGCTTATAGAGAAACAATGGACAAATTGATGAGGAATATAAACCAATGACTAGAAGACATTTCACAAGAAATCATATATTATATTACAATTATATTAAGACCCCAGTATGCAGTCTCAGTTTGGGGAAAAATGAGAACGTGGTTTGGCTGATTTCAGTGCGAAACATGTGCCTGCTTAAAAAGTGTCCAGGTTTTATCTCAGTTTAACTTCTATTACAAAAATGTATATCTTCTCTTGATCTCTTGCCGGACAGCAATTCTCGTGTCCTGTGACATTACCATGATCTATGACTCCTTACTGAGCTTCTGCAAATTAGAGCTGTTAAAAAATTTAAATGTAGGCATGAACATTTCACCTATCAATTAAGTGATACCAAGTTAGAGGAGTAATTTTTCTGCCTTTAAAAGGTAAGAGTATTCCCCGTTACTCCAAAGAGACACAAAGGCAAATCTCAACACACTTTTGTACAATAAAACACGTGTCTGATAAGCCAGAGAAAGGTTCCAAATGACCACTTACTACTGGTCATTACTGGACAATACCTGAAATACAAACAGTAAGCACTGCTCTAAACCCCTTCCAATTTCAGAAAATGTAATGAGGATCTATATGCCACTGGAAAAAGTAATGTTCTTCTTCAACAATTTTTATAGAAAGGGCCAAGTACTTCTACACAGTTTTCTCAACAAAGCTTTGATTTGAGTGTCTGTTCTGGTAATCTCACAGCACTTCTTCTGAGAAGGCAGAAGAATTTTTGCGGCTTTCTGGCATGAAGATGTAGGGGGAGGATTTTTGGTGGGTTGTTCAATACTTTTCAGTATTCATTAATATTGTAAGTTCTTTGATGAGATCAATCCCATCACAGCTGAATGTATTCTGATTTTTTTTTTTTGGTATCAAAATGATTTAGCACCAAAAATTTTCAAACCACAACAAAACGTACATTACACTTACTCCCTATGGTCAAAGTAAGAAAGATAAAAAAAATATTTTTTCTCCCAAAGGAAAGAAATGGTCAAACACAGAAATCCAAATTCATTTTCAGTGGAAAATAGCCAAAATCAAATTATGAGTTGCTGAAAGAAGTGTTAGTTTTGCACTGGAAAATATTTGAAAGGGAAACAACTTCATTAATACATTGTGGCTGAGATTTTTAAAATACTGGAAAGGATACAACCTGACTTACTCTACTGAAAAGTACAGCTAAATGCCTTGCATTTGAAAATGTTAACTCACACGCCCTTTCCCATTAACAGACAAACCACTTTAAATTACTAATAGCTAATACACATAATATGGACATTACCTACTATGCATGTGCTGCTTCCATGAAAAGATTACTTTTTTCCTATTAAATTGTATGGCTAAGTGACAGAAAACATACAGACTTAAATGAGGAAAACAAGGAAATTCTGAGTTAAAGAGTGAAACTCAACTCTTATGCACCCAACTGTGCCCCAATACTACAGCTTATACGGAATTCATTATCAACCAGTGCTGAGTGATCTCAGCAATTCTTAACATACAGTAGGACACAACAAGGCAAGTTAAGGATGAAATTTCCTCTGAAGCACTATGACTTTCACTGCTGTGGTGACTTACACTAAAACTAGTGAAATATTGGAGCACTGCATTCTGCAATACTATTTATCAGAAATAGTGCACTTCCTTCTTTAAAAATCAAACCGAAAATGTATTCCCTTAACATTAAAAAAAGTTTTCTGTGTGTTCAAATTGTAGCTTGCCATTTTTTTCAGAGTCCACAGATACATAAACATACATTCAGGAAATTTTGGTGTAACACTAAAATTTATCCTAGTAAGCAATGAGAAACCTCTGATACCTATGAATATACCCTATTAATTCACTGTATGAAGATAATAAAAAAATAAAGGAAATGAGTTATCACAAATTCAATGCAGTGGAAAAACAACAGCTGTTTTCAGACTTCAGTAGATTAATTTTTATTTTTCTAGTAACACTATTAACAGTTAGCAACAGAAACTAATGCTAAACAAAACTCAGGAGAATCTAGAATGCAGGTTGCACACTGAGGTCAGAAGAATAAGTTTGAATATTCAAAACTTGTTGAATCACAGTTGCTGCTATAAAAACATCAGGATACTTTTTTTTTTTTGCAGAACCAAACAGCCCCACTCAATGAGATTACTTTTCTTGTTTGTAAATACATTTTTAAAACTACCAAAGTTCAAGTACTTGACATCCCAGTTTAAAACAATAGAAAGTAAGACTTAATGCTGTAATGGAAACACTAACAGGGTCTTGACAAAAGCCATGTAAGGCTGCACCTTTATATCACAACAAACTCTTCCAGCTGAGAAAACTCACTCATTACCCAGGATGGTGTGGAAAAAAGATCATTATTGCTTCAGGAAAGACAGTTGCTTGAAAATTGGCATAAAGTGGTGAAAATTGTAAAGGAACATTACTTTTTCCCCCCCAAACTCAACCTAACTACTCCAGAAAGTAATGCACAAATCATTCGTTATAATGAGTCATAACAATGATTTGTGATCTTCCAAGTTTTCATTTTACGCCCCTCTGTTTTTCCTTAAAGACAGGAGGATAGACAAAGACTGGAAACTTTGGGTCATATGGATCACGGCACCACTGCTATGTCTGGAATTTTCTTATAAATATCCTATTGCTCTGAGGTTCATAGGCCTGACTGAAACAGCAGGGACGATCTCATTTGTACTTTTATAGTTGTAGAGGGATTTGCAAGAGTTAACACAATTTTCCATAATATTTCTTACCGACTTCAGGAATAAAGGGAGAGTTCCCTTTTTAATCAGTATCTGAAACATTGTTAAGTCTAAAGGGAAACAGGAATTCTTTCAGATTTAACAAGACTTTTCCAAGTGCTGATAATTTTAAAGGTACAAAACAAGGCAACTTTTGAAAAAGAGAGGATTTCAGCAAAGCGTTTGTGGGCAGCAATCAGTGCAGTAGTCTGGAGGATACACTTTTCAGCAGATTTTACTGCTTTCTTGCAGCCTTGTGCCTTTTAAAGATTAAATGATTATTTTTCCAAAAAGAAATGGTAAATGATTCCTTTTGAGTTCATGAAAATACTCAAATCAAGGAAGTGTTGTCAGGTTCTGTTACAGTGATGTCTATCTCAGAAAACAAACTGTTTCATTAACCACCAGTGGGAAGCTAGAAATGCTCTTTCATTTTGTACAGTCACAGAAGTCTTTTAAACGCATTTTGCTCACATTCTCCTCCAGGCAGGCAGGCAAACTATGCTAACATGGCATATCTGACTCAGATATTGAGCCCAAGGACTAAAAAATAGGAAAAGAAAAGGCAGTTCTGATGTTATCCATGCAGTATTTCTCAGGGACTATTGTTTTGTTTCCTTACCATATTCAGTACCTCTTCCATGTATACATTTAGTCAAGTCTTCAGAATGCTACATGGATCCAGAGATAAAACTAACCAAATTATTGATTTGTTGAATGCCTACTGATAAATAAAATAGGCTTGTTGAAAAAGGACTGATGGAAAAAGTGGTTCTGCATGCTTATACAGAATTAATAGGTAATTACTATATATATTATTATATATAAAACAAGCAGGATCATGACCTTGTTGGCAAATTTCTGTATCTTGTCTAATGCCAAACTGAGTAAGAGTGCAATAAATAAACCCCTAAGTGTTCAACATGTAGGCATACCCCCTCTCTTCCTCTTTTTCTTAGCACATATGCTGGCTAATGGGAGAGACAACTCTTTGAAAGAAGAACAGCATAATTTATCCTCTTCCTAAGTTATGCTATGATTCTCTCAAAGAACTAGCTGTATAGTGGTTTGCTATGTGATATGATGCTAGCAGAAGGCTTAGCTGCTTCATTTTGGGTATAATCCTCGTGCAATATAGTCTATGCACATAAATAGGGACTCAAGGATTTGCAGGAACCAACTTTCCCTGCTATGGAGCCTGAAAGGTGCCCAGTCTGAAGTATGAGAAGGACCTACCGTACATAAATTTTGCAGAGTACATTGGTATTATCCTTGTTAGAAATCTAAAGTTTGTCCAACTTGTGGCCTGAGCCCCTTCCAAGAATAAAGCCGACCTTAAAGGTCTGCAGAAACGAATCTCCAGTTTTATTACATGCACGGGACAGATTTTAGCCTTTTTCTTTTTCAAGACTCTCTTGAAAATGCAGACAACCATCCTGCCTAACAGCTAAGAGACATATCACTTGCCAATTTATTAGAGGTCACTTATTAGAAGTCACAAGATGCCAGCTTGTCATTGGAACTGGCAGCAGAAACCACAGTCTCAGAACCGACAAACACTGCTGCTTTTGTTGCAAGTTTTCCCTATGAGCCTGTGGTCTGGGAAAAGGGCAAATAATGAAAGTCAATCACAGGGGAATGACTGATGGATATACAGGGAGTGAGCAAAATTATGAAAATAGGTGGGAGTGCTGAAGAAACATGATATTTAACAGCAGATGGAAAACCTTGAGGAAGACACTGGTCAAAATACAAGCAATGTGTCATTGCATCTGTTCCTTCCTTGTGATCTTTAAAACCTATCAATAAGCACTGCAACTCTGCAAATTTCCCTTCTCTCTCTACTACTGCATTCAATGGATAGTATTAATGTGACATAAATGATACCTGAATTAATATATGGTATTCATTCACTGTACCATACTGTATCAAATTATAATTCAAAAATTCATCAGTTCCCATTGACAATAAAAGCAGCTTAAAAATATATAAGAAAAAGATCTTTTAACTTTATATGAAGTACTTCTGTAGGACTTTCTACCAAAAGCGTATATAGTTTTCAGAGTTTTCCTAGAATTATACAACATCGCATCTATAATATCAAGTGGCATCTCTAATGTGTCTTAAAGTATTTTTTTGGCTCAACAATACTCCTCTGCTCACTGTTCTGTTTAACTTCTGTTTATACTTCAGCAATTGCTGTTTTCCTTCTCACCAGTAGAGTATATGTGAGCACAAAAATAGCTTTTCTAAAATACTCAGAGAAAATCCAGTGTGACTTGAGGAGCTAATTTTCTTTTAAGGAATATGTACAGAGAGAATGGTTCCACTGCTGTAATTTATGTCAGAAGAATAATGTATTTCCAGATCTGCTCATATGATGCCCTCTAAATAGTCGGCGAAATTCCTGCCCAGGGTCAGGACTGTGTAGTATGAAGCATTTGACCTGTTTAATTTCTTGTCACTTGGTTTCTGTCCCAAGGGCTACAACTAATTCTTCAATTAATATATTGAAGAAGCTCTTCAACATAGATGATATGGCCAATTGCAAACATTTATTAAATATGACTTGCTGCCTTCTGAAGTGGAAGAATTCTCAAGGTGAGCATCAAACCTCAGCCTTCAGGAGTAAAGAGCAGCAACAAGTAGCTCAGCAGTAGATGAATAGCTTTGAGTAGCCATAGGAGTTGATGAGTGCTATGAGTGAGGAATGGTATTCTTAAAACACTGAAGAGAGTCTGAATCAATCAGCAATAAATCGCTTTCAACTCTTCTCTCCTTAGAAAGAGCTGTGCATACAAAGAAAAAGAAATCTCTTTTTGGAAAACCCTAGCTGATTTACATGGCATTTACACAGTTGATCTGAGATGTACTCTGCAAAATGACTAAAAATCATTTGTTTACATGAGACAAGCCCTCATCAGATTTCTAAGAAGCTACAACAGAAGTCAGGGTATGAAAACCCCTACCAAGTTATTTCATATATAAACCCAGGAACTCTAGTAAATGCAGATATGATAATTTGAATGGTTTTATCCATATATGCATAAATAACCCTCGTCTTCCCTGTAATTACAAGGAATAGAATTTTCTGTATTATGGAAGAAAAAAAGTTTTCAGGAAGAAACAATGGACACACCACTAGTTCTTCAATTTCCTTATTTTTGTTGATATACACTTTCATGTGAGTTAACTAAATGTAAATCAATAGATTGACATATGCCATAGAGTTTGGATACTAATTTAACACCTCTGCATAAAGTTAGAGAGGAGATTTATAAAATCGCTCTGAATTTATTATTTCTAGAAAGAGTAGACAAAAGTCTTTGAGGATTAATTTCATGCTGTGGGTTAAATTTCACTCTTACGATAGGCCAACTATTGCCTGGGGCTCTACAGATAATGAACCTGACAAGGGATTAGCAAGGAAATACTTGTGTTATTATAAATCTTGTACACTTCCCTTTCTAACCAACTTCATCCTTCATGACATTAACAAATTACACTCTTCGCCCATGTTTCAATATAACGCAAAACTATGAATGATCCCGAACCAATAGTACATTAGATAAGGTCTTCTCAAGGCATAAACAGCTATTAAATTTGGTTGAAAGATCCAGACCTCCTGAAGTAAGAGCCTAAGACATTTTATGTCAGATATCGCCAAGAGCCAGAGAAACATTTGTACATAAAATCTGATTCAAGAGTATCAGCTGATACAGTCTAAAATAGTTTATAGACAAATGTGCACAATGGAATTAAATGTAACACAGAATCAGAGGAAATTTGGGAAGTATTAATCTACCAAAGAGTCTAAAACAACCCAAGCAAAAAAGTTAATCACTTGGCTTCACTGTAAACAGTGGATTTACTGAAGAGCTCAAACACAATTTATCATGTGTATATTAGATTACAAGTACCAGTAATGATTTTATGCCCAAAGCCAGTAAGAATATCTATGATGTAAATATAGATGTTTTCTGCATTTGATTCTTTCATCCTTTCTTTTCTTGAAAAGCTTCAAACTTTTACATGTAAAAACCAGCTTAATTTCTAGACAATCCATGCTGAGCTGTGCTGCCATGCAATGGTAGTGAAATTGCATAAAGGTTAAAGTGGAAATCTGACATCACAAACTTGACCCTTTATTTATACACTACCATACAAACAGAAAGGCAAGAAAGAACTCCAAGCTCTGAACCTTCTTCTGCTGACCCAAATCAGCTTAGGATGACATTCATTGAACTTTAGAGATGGTAGTATTACTGCTAGTGCCTTCTGAAGGGAAGACGAATCCTAGAAATGGTTCTTGTAACATAGTCGTCCCTCTGCACCTTTCAGAACAATCAAGCACAACCAAACAAAGCAATTTTTTGTACCTTATTACCCTCTCATCTCCTCTGAAGCCAAAGCCTTTTCGAGACAAACCATCTCCAGACTAGGGCACCACATCATTTCTAATCACCACATGCTAAACATTCATGCTAAAATACTCAGAAATTTATTTGTGCTGGATTGCAAAAGGCATGGACAATTTTTTCTTTTATTTCTCTTGTCAAACAGTCTGGGCACAAGCCCTTGCTAATAATCCCTTAAACTCTCTGAGAGAACATGACCTGACAGGATGTTCCTGGACCCCAAGGGTGTGAGCTTACGATGTTGGAAAAGTGTCCAGTTTTGTCTCTTTGCTCCTGAATCTCTGCAAGCCACTGAGCTCTGCTGTCCCTCGCTGTAGTTTCAAAATGGCACCATGAGTCACACTGAGCTATGCCAGATGACTCAGACCTACTACACGGCTTGTATTGTTCTTGTATGACCAAAACAGAGAAAGAGGAATTTCAACCAGTGTGCTCTTGCAATATATCAGTATCACTTTCTTACTGTGTACAGCAGGCAAGAGCAGTATTTGCTGCACTTCCCTCTTAGCTTTCTAAATGGAGAGGAAAAAATACAATTGCATTAGGAGGCTGAAAATGTAGGCTAATAACATTTAATATTTGAGAATTTGCCATTCTGACTCCTTGGCATCATATAAGGCCAGGCAACTACTCTCTTAGCTTACCCATAAAGCTGAACCAGCTCTGCATCCAACCATCTCCATCCCCTGAGACCAGACCTTTGGCTAAAGTTATTATAAATGAAGGACAAATCCTATTAAAATGACAACTGAGTGTGCCCTTATACTAAATAAATACTTGGACAGTGTAATGAGTCCTATGTTTGAGCCCTCCACACTTTTCCAGAACAGATTCAGGTGGGCTTTGTACTGGGAAGACAGTCAAGCACTGTTAACATCTTACGTTTTCCACTTGGAATGCAATTTGGTGAGTGGCTGCGCTGATGACAGAGACAACTTAAGATCTCTGCTTGTTGCCAGACTCTCTGTTTTGCTGATGCAAATATCTACAAGGCTGTGGACTAGAGAAAAAACAAACGGTCCCCACCCCCTATGCCCAGTTTTTACTATTAACCCAGAGTACTTTATTTTTCATTAATTCAAAGCTGGTCTTGGGTGGATGTACACAATTTACACCAAAATCATCATAGCTTTGATTAAACGATTGCCTTCATCTTCCTGATGCAGTTTGTTCTGTTTTCTACCACAGCATCTACTAAATACTGTATTCAGCATAATATCTAAGAGGCACATCAGGACATGGTATGTGCCTCCCTGTCTCAGCAAGAATTAAGCTTACAGCAGAAAGTGATGCCTTCATCTAAAGGAGTTAAAAGTAAACACAGCAAGTAAAGAACTGCTGGCAAGTGAAGTGGAAATGGAGAGGAAGAATCTGGGACAAGTTGTTAAAAAGGATAAAGGAGAGACACAGAAGGAACAGATCTGGTGGAAAGGGGCAGACACTAGAATAAGGTGAACTGAAAAAAAGATTTTCAGACCTAGAAAGTTAAAAGAAAAGTAAGAAGAAATGGCAGACTGGAAACAGACGTAAATGAAATGTGGGCCACAAGAATCTGCAATGATTTATGCACATGCTTCATGACACATACTTTAACAAAATCCTTTTAATCATTTTTAGTGAGTAATTGCTTCATGAAAATCATATTCTCTGCCTCTCTGTGGTTTGTTTTCAGAAGTGGCAGGTTCATTCTGTGAAACTTCTTACAGAAAACTTTCAACTTGAGACATTCCCAAAAGACACAACCCTTAAGGCAGATACATAGAAATAAAAACGTGCAACAAAAAGTTTTTGTTTAATTTTTAAGATCCCTTCCTCCTTAAGTCCAAGGATACATGATAGTTTGCAAATGCTTCAGGCTGCATCAGGAATAAGGATGCTAAAGCTGGTGTTTAATATGCAGAAGCAAATGAGGTCATGGTAGCCCACGTTACTGAAGAGACATTATTATGGATTGTGCATCTTACAGTTCCTTGAAAGTTAATGGCTTTAAATTCAGATGTATTAAATTCATATAGGATGCAATAATAATATATATTTCTCATTTGGCCATTGCTTGAATAAAAAAGCTTAGGTCAGTTTAAAACAATTTTATGCTACACTTCTAACCATAGAATAGTGCACACTCGACTTTGCATTAAACAATTTACATTCACATCTGTCGCATATTACTTGTTGCCTCCTTTCCCCCTTCCCTGAGGGGAGCTTCTTGTTTTGACAGCACCTTGTTGCCTAACAATTCCTGTCTAACTCTTGATTCATAAAGGAACAATCAAAAAATAATGTAAATTCATTTCTAATTTTGATATTTCACTTTTATTGACTGTGCCTATAGAGGAAGAAGTTGAAGAAAATCCTACCAACAAATGGAGTAAGAGAAAGAAGAGATATACCTGATTACTAACCTTCACCTGCTTTTAACGCCCTGTTTTTCCTAAAGAAAAGCATAACTGGATGTGATGGATAAGAACTATCACTATCTTCCTCATAAGAGACCTGCCACTAGTTATCAGCTGGCCAAACTGATATGCTGAACCAGTTTCTGACTTTGAAAGACTGAGAAGTTTCTATTAATTTATGGCACATACAGAGGAGTTCAGCAGGAAAATGCTTTTTAATGCACAATCAGATGGCAAAGACTCTCATTAGGAGATGAATCTTTGATGATTGATACTCAACTCCACTCTAACAGGCACTATAATGCAACAGACACACTTAACTCTAAACAATGTTACAATTTTATATAAAAACCAAAACCAGTGACTAAATTAAACCTGAATAGACTTAACATGTTAATTGCAAGTAATAGAAATGAAATATTCAATCCTATGTGCCAGGTGGTAATAATAATTTACCTTGTGAATTTATTTTGTGTCAGATTTTTTCAAATCCACAGCTAACTTAAACTTTGAAAAAAGAAAAGCTAGGCATTGCTTGACGATCTGAATTAATGTGTCTATCAGCATTAAGTCCTTGCTACACAGTGACATCTCTCCAGTAGGTAAACTGCCTCTGAGACTAATGTGTCTTCACTTATTACATCACTCCTCTATGGCTAAGCTCTGAAGTGCCAGGGGATACAAATGATCTTGTCTTCAAAATAATTTAAAACCTGCTGTAATACAGAATGGAAAACACAGAGAGTGAGGTCTTGTCAAAATGCAAAATCAACAGAGAGTGTCAGGAGGCAGAGTTTGCTGTCTGTAATATGATCCTTCCACACACCACAATCTCCATTTTATTTTGCCTAATGAGGCAGGAGTTAAAATAGTTGACCTGATCAAACTCAGATGGCAGCCCTAAAGGATGAGCCCCCTGCTGCACTCTTGTCCCGACACCCTTTGTTACCTCCAAGTGAGCTGAGACCAGGCTGTGAACCATGTAAATAGGAGGCTTCCAGGTTAATGAAAAGCTGCAACACCCTTCTAAATCAGGACAGAAGGTTATACTTTTCTAATCCAAAGAAAGTTTCATGAACCTCAGTAATAAAGTTTAATGAATGCTTGTCATTTTGAACCTTGCAAATAGAGACCAGACAAAAGGTAATATTTTCCTTAAAAAAAATTCCTTATTCTATAAGCACTGGTCAGCACATATTATTAGAATAACATGAATTTGTTTTCTTATGGAAAATTCAAATATATCAATTAAAAAGGGATGTCTTTGGAAACGGTAGTTAATGGTTTTTATGAACTGATGTTTTTATTAGGTGATGGCATGTTTGCTGTTTCATTTCATTACTTATCTGCCAAGGAGTTTCTTTCAACACCAAATCAGAATCTACATGCTACAATCATGTAACACATTCAACTTCAGTCCATTTGCTCCAGCTGCCGACACAGATAAATCTTTAGCAGTGAGCAAAACATAAAAATTGTCTACATTATCTTTCAGCATGTAACATAATTTGCAGTCTTTTACACAAAGGAAATAAAAACTGGATTCACCAACTATACTCCTACATGTCACTTGAAAGATGAGACTGTGTTGGATACTATGTCTACAGTGTCTGCAGAGAGGTACGGAGAGCCAAGGAGTGTTAACTTGGGTTTAGTGAGTGCATATCTTTTGTTCAATTTTGAGTGTGATGGAGGGGGACTATATGCACTCTGAAAAGCTCACATTGATAAAGAAAGTGGATTGGATATACATAAAAGCACCCCAGTATGACTCTGGAGTTTCATTAGTAAGTTTGAAAACATTTCCTGTTTCGGGATGCCCAAATTTTTTCTAACATGAAGCATTCGATATTATAAAAATTTACATACTAACACAAAGAGAACACACTAAACTGAACAAGCAAGAGACTGATACCTGCATAGTCAAAAAAATACATGTATGGTTTATGCTTGGCTTGTGCCTTTACATTGTTTTAATTCTACTTTTAATTCTAACATATTAATTTGATTCATCTATCTTAAAGAAAAGTGTGAGAGATTTCACATTTGTTGTTTTATGTTTATCTCCTGTGTGGTTCTTCATTTGTTACTTAGTCCATATTAGAATTTTGTATTCAGATTTCACTGGACCATTTTTTAGCCCCTTTTTCCTTTCCTCAATCAGACATTTGTGATACCACTTTTCATACATTCCAGTAATCAATTCCAAAGCCATTCATCAGGATTTCAGAAGCCACTCTTGAAAAATTAGATACATGTGCTCAGTGTAAATGGGAATGCAGTGATTTACGACACAGGTCATTTGGAAAACCCATGAGTTCTTCTCCAGTGACACACCAGAAATCACAACTATTACTAGAGGGCTGTGATCTGTTTATTATAAAGCTTATGGGAGGTGTGCCATGTCTAATTCATTTTTAATGTGTTACATTTTTTCTGGTTGATTTCTGAAAACAAGATTTACAGTTGTTTAGAGTTTGACAATAACAGTAAACTGCTGGTTTAGCTAATACATTTTAAAATTGATTGATTAAACTATCAGTCTGTTTGCACTCAGTGTTCAAGCTATGAAGGCAGCACTGTTTTAATTGCAACTACAGCAGTCAGCAGTTCTGTAAATCATGTGTTAGGCATCCCAAAACACAGAATGAAAAAAACATGGATGCTTAATCTAACTGGCAGGAAAGAAATTAAATTCCTGGTTTCTATTCAGTTTACAGAGGGTGGCAATCACAATAAAAAAAAGTATTATTTCCAGAATCCTCTATCTCATTTACCTGCTCATGGGAGGTATGAGTAGGTTCCTGAATCATCCAGTACACAAGCCTTTGTCATTGCATCTGCTGGTAAGGTACTTAAAATGAGAGCGACAAAGCAGCTCTGTCACAGAGCAAAAATCAAATGCGGTTTTTCATGGTTCTCACCACAGCGAAACAGCCAGTGAAGTTTTTTACTGCTTTGGTATTGGCACAATTTCTAACCACTAGTTAGGGGTAAGCTTGTAGAAAGTATTAACTAAGTAGTTTCTAGCAGAGATGCAGACAAGGCTTTATCAAGAACATAAGAGGGTTGTAGTCATCAATGCTACTCCCCAGAGCATACAATCCTGGTTGCATGACACAGCAGCACTTCTGCAGAGACGCACCACAAACATTCAGGCAGAGGGCATCAGAGGCCATCGCCCCGCTGCGAATGTGTGGATTAAGTCACACCTAGCAAGTCTTGCTGAAATAGACACCTCAGTGGTACTGAAGGGCTCTGCCTTTAGGCTGAGTCAGGATCTGTCCTAAACTCTAGTGGTCATGTACAGCCTGCTGAAATGCACTGAAGCAGAACCCTTGCATACATTTTAAGTACTTAAGCATTATTCATATTCAGTCATCTTTTATTCCAGTGTTGAATTTAAGTCAGTCATCTAGGCTCCCTGCAGAATCAGTGCAGAAACATGCATTGCCAAAGTCCAATTCATCCCATGGCCCCAAGATAGGTATCAAGGACTGATGGAATTACCGGTCCTGCATAGTCCCACTCTTTCCCTAGACTACAGATGGAGCTGTCTACCTTTGATATACTCCCAAGGCTCTAGCAAGTGCCCTAAAAGAAGGGGTACACATTGTCAATGGTCTGTTTTCTTAGTTGGCTGTTTGCATTTTCAACAGTAGCAGAGGTATTTCACATGAATATACAACCAACTTTTCAAAATAGAGAGTAGATCACTTAAATCTGACAGCAAGTTATTATCAAGTGTCCCCAGACTCCCAAACCATATCCTCAGGGTACAGCATAGCTGGAGGTGTCCCAATATTTTGTGGATGTCACCACAGGAGCAGTAACAGTGAAATTTGGAAAGGTAGTCCCCTTTGCTCTGCTCTCTTTATCCACAAGACTGCAGTGCCTGGGGTGGGTTGTGCTCTTTGGCATTGTGAAGTAATCCAGACTGGAGGATGACAAGGAAAGGAGGGGAAGGTCTAGGATACGGACAAGGCACAGAAGAAAGTTCAAAGATGTCAGACTCAGCATCTCAGTGTCTTGAGCAAACATGTACATGAACAAGCAGTTACAATAAAATCATAGGCTTCATATATAATCACTGGACTTGTCCACAATTTATGATTGTGGAAAAAACCCCCTTGGTTTGTGGAAAAAATCTAAGATTGTGGAAAAGAGAGATTTAATTACAAAATCCTTGCTGAAAAAATGCAGCAGAATTAGATGTCAATGTGTACTTTGCTTAATCTCAGACAAACACCCAGGAAACATGAAATTACTGAAATATAGTTCATTAAAAACTAAAACCAAGAGTGCTAATTTGATTAAAAAGTAATGTCAGAAGCATCCAGCTGCCACCAGGAGAAAATACTACTTCTTAATTTTGTGGGTCCATTCTGCCTATGGCTTGGCCCCTTTGTATTTCGCTTCTGACCATTCCACTCTCTCTTTCCCCACCATTCTCCCTTTCAGAGCTGAGCTGACTTCACATGTCTACTCCTGGTGGCTCTCCTCCCTCCTGAAAAATCCCAGGGAACAGCAGCCTTGTACAGGCTCAGGAAGGTCTACAGGTCCTGAGAAAGGAATCTGCAGTGAGATTGTGCTAAAAGAAAGGGCTAATCTAAGCAGGAAAAGAAGAGGGAGGAGTCCGGGGACAGTAGGGAAGAAGGGGATGAGCTGTGGAAGGAGATCTGTGCCCAGGAAAAGAAGAGGGTCTGCACACCCAGCACCACTCTGTGCTGTGGCCTCCACCACGGACTGAAACCACCCTGGGTTAAATCTTAGCGTTTATAAACTCAGGAGCCTAGTGGAAGGAAAGGAAGAGTGAGTAAGAACATGAGAGAGAGAGGAGAAGAAAGAAGAATCTTACCTGTGGCCCACAAAATCTGTTGAAGCCCACACCCAAAACATTTCACAGTAATATGTGGTACAAATTTATACCAGTACAGTGGAACACTGAAATGGGTTCACCTATACCTTGACCACTTCTGCAATGCCATTCCACTCGTCAGGTCTCTGCCATTCTTCCAAAAGACTCCAAAGTGCAGCAGAATATGATACACAACAGTAAAGTTATATTTAAAGTTCATATTAAAATGCTCAGGTACTGTAACACTGTAGCTTTCATATGCAATATCTGGAGACTTAAATGCAAGGAAAAAATATTTCAAAGTAACTTCATGAGAAAGTGCAACCCACTACTTAGTGTACAAAAATTACTTATTGTTTGTTCCTGATCCAAAGCGACCACAATTTTGCAATACATTTTGGAGCAAAGGTCAGAAAATTTAGTTCTATATGCAAAACACAATTTAAAAAAATGTATTTTTTACTTTAGGCTCTTTGTTTAATTTCTTGGTCCTTATTCTGGTTGGTTGGTGTTTTGTTTGTTTGTTTCATTGGTTTAGGTTTATGGATTTTTTAAATTTTAGTTTGAGACAATAGTATTTATCACCTAGAAAGAGAAAGACAAATCTGGTATTAGATTTTACACAAATGGCAAGACTTTATTTGCTGGCATATCAGACCAGAGGAAGGTAAAGCAAAGGGACTGTGAAACATGATTCACGATTTAAACTGCTATGTTTTCCAAAGATACTTACTTTAATTACTATTTTGTCTGTGAAATATAGTCAGTGCTAGTATCTTTGAGCAGAAGACTGTATTAGATCAGTTTAACCCCAGACAGCAAACAAACCCCACACAGCCCTTGCTCACTTCCTCACCAGTGGGATCAGGGAGAGAATCAGAAGGATAAAAGCTTGAAAATTCATGGGTTGAGATACAGACAGTTTAACAGGGAAAGCAAAAACCACACACAAAAGCAAAGAAAAACAAGGAATTGATTCACTGCTTCCCATGGGCAGGCAGGTGTTCAGTCATCTCCAGGACAGAAGGGCCCCATCACATATAATGGTGACTTGGGAAGACAAACACCAGCACTCCAAATAACTCCTCTCCCTCCTTTTTCCCCTCACTTTAGATACTGAGCATGGTCTGGAATACCCCTTTGGTCATTTGTGGCCACCTGTCCCAGCTGTGTCTCCTCCTAGCCTCCCATGTACCCCAAGCACCCTTGTCAGCATGACAGTAAAAGAAGCAGAAAAGGCCTGGACTCTGTGTAAGAACTGCCCAGCAATAACAAAAGCATCTCTGTATCATCAACTCTGTGCTCAGCACAAATGCAGAACACAATCCCATATCAGCCACTGTGAAGAAAATGACCCCAGTCAAAACCAGCACAATTGGTGTTACAAGCATATTTTCAAACCTCGTCTCCCACAAGTTTGAATTATGTAAGCACAACTATGTTCAGACTTAAAGCAACTGTTTTAAAAGATTAACTCTGCTGTCAAGGCCCTTAAGAAGACTTGGATTTGCATGCAAATCAAAGAAACAACAGAAGTTAGCAGGTCCCTAGAGACAGAACCTTTTCTAAACTAGTCAAGAAAAGATTTAGAGCACATAAGCTCATAAGCAACAATGACAACCACAGCATGCACTCTGCACCATATGATGCGTCATGTACACTACACAGATCTACCATCTCCGTTTCAGTTCTATCCCTCTAATCTGGGGGGGAATGATTTTTCTTTTTTTTTTTGCAATATTTCTGGCTACCTCACCCACTATATGATTCTCATAGAATGGACTAGGGATGGACTTTCAAAAGAAAAGCTCCTAAAATTATCTCAGGAGTATTGCCCATAATTGGATCTGATTTTAAGATGCTTACTCTTCTGGTTTTAGTTAAGCTTACCCAGCTGTACAAGAAAGAGTGATTCAGAAAACAGGTACTTGTATCTTAATTACAAAAATAAAAATCCATTCCAGGAAGGGCATTTACCCACAACTGCCATGCACATGCCTTTTCAGCACAGCTGATTTAAGCCCTTTCAGTGGTTTCCTTGAAGGTTTAAACTCTTTCAATGTTTCCTCCATAAAGTTAACTGGCAAAGTTTCACAAAATTTAGAGAAGGAAGAATAGAATAATCCTATTATTGTACATATATCTAGCAATTTATGACAGAATAAAACCTTAATAATGACAACCGAAAGCATACTAAAGATATGTCTAGCAACAATGTCAGGGATAAACATTAGAAGCAGCAGACCTTTGTTTGAAACATACCCGAGGAAATATATTCAGGAGTTGGATTTTATGACCATTGAGTGTTTATTTAAAATATTAACCTGTCTAAGGTTATTGTGAAGTGACCAAAAGCACATACAGCTTTCTGCACTTGCAGAAAGACTACAGGAGAAAGGAACAAAATTAATTACTCATTTTCAATTTTCCCCCAAACTCTATGATTAACATATTTCAAAATTGTCAACTGATACAATAATTTTTTCTTTTCATTACTTTCTTTTTCTATTCCTTATCTAAAATATATTCTACACATTCTCTGAGTACAGTATTTTCTGCATCTCTACCTAAAGCACATGCGTATAGTGGGAAGGAAAATACAAAATACCCAGTCCTACACATAAGTGATAAGAAGATTCAATATCTACACAACTTTCACTACTGGTAGATACTTGTCTGTTCTTATAGTTCTGGGAAAAACTCCAAACCACCAGGGAAGAAAGCACAAGTGTTGAACACTGTATGCAACTCTAGCATGTAAGATGGGTGGAATTCTTGTTTTCCACCATGATCTAAGAAAAAGAAAAATGACTCTGCTAGGATAAACACTGATCATCACTGATGATCATGAGTTACTCCGAGTTAAAGCCACATGGACTTGCTGACCTGAGAACTGTGAAATCATGTCAGACTTTGTCTTGAGAATCTACTGCAAGCACTGAAAGAACTCTAGTGCAGTAACCATATACTTCATAGCTTCATGCAAAATTTCTTGATCCTTGGATGGCACAGTGAAGATTCGAACAGAAGTATGGGAGGAGGTTCTTTTGACACTTGTTAAGGAATGAAGAGGGATATGAAATGATATGCAAAACAGGGCTCTACTGTTTGAAGGGAGTAGAGGTGATGTTGAAACACACAAAGACTACAGTCAGTGTCTGCAATTACCAGGCCAGATTCAGCACCCCAAGGGACAATGGTAACTTTTGAAGGAGTAAAACTGATTCAGATTTTTTTTCCTTACGGTTCAACTAAAATGAGATCCAGCAAAAAGACTCAAGAATATGAGTTTGGAATTACTTTTAAGGGCCACAGTTGAAGTGTTAGCTCAATTTCTGGCACTCTGACATATTACACACATCACACAGACAGGAGGTTCAGGAATGCATCATGGACAGTGCTAAAAAATAACAAAATTCTGTATCTTGAGTACACATGATTCTGCAGCATAGATGCACATACAGCAACCATTTTAAGAATGGATCCATTAGACAAACAATTTTTTTATATGCCTGTGAGGAGAAAAATGTGCTTCTATCTTGTTACTTTGATTAAAAGGAGTTGTAGTTATTGAAGAAATGAGAGGCAAGGTATTACTGGCTACAGTAGTCACAACAGGATCTGGCAGAGACACAATCAGCTCTTGCTTTTTCACAATGCAGTTTGTAGCTGAACCATGTGCACAAGTGAACATGCTGGAGGAATGTCTTCTTTGGAGCTCATATTTTTAGTCTTGCCTACAATGGTTTCTGAGCTTTGAATAAAGGATTATGCCATAGAGACTCAGAGATCAAGGCACCTGTGAAGGTTTTGGGAAGGACAAGTCCAAGTCTGACTTCCAGTTCAGGAAGGAGGAATTGGAACTGGTTCTCTCACTTCATAGCTATGCACTATGATGATGAGGTTATTGTCTATTCCAGATCAGAGTTCCCTCTGTCAAATTTATCTTGAAATTAAGAATTTATTACATGGTTTCTTCATAGATATTTAAATAGGTAATTGATATACATAGTAAGTTATGTTAAATTCAGAGAAATATTTCCCTAATGGCTTTGAAGTTTTTAATTAAGTCTCTGGATTAGCACCTGAATACTCAAGGAACACATGACTGCTGCTGAGTCCATCATACTTTTACTTCAGTGACCATGAAAACGAGGACAAGTAGATCAAACTATGGTGAGCTTCTGTTTAACTACATGACGGAAACCAGCACAGCTGGACTCAATTCTTAGCAAATTGATCAGAATTCCTTTACTTTAACTACAGCTTAACTAATAAATAGACTTCCATAATTTTCTGCAATCAATCTAAATGTATCTGCAAAATTAGTGAAACATTTGATCTTGAAATTTTCACTAAATCTTAAGTATACAACTTTGAAGAACTTATGTAGCATATATTTCTGCCAAATTGGAAAAGAATAACTGTTTATAATAAAAACTTGTTAACTAGGTAGAAGATGCACGTTCATAATTAATTTTCTTTGTAACAAAACTGGTGCTTTTTCCTTTTCAAAATTCAGTATTAACTTCTGTTACCAAGTTTGTATTCTGATATTTTGTTTGTTTGTAGTCATTTTTGTATTAACTTCTGGAACTAGAAGTAAACTCATTGAAAATTTGAAAAAGCTGTATGCATTTTGGTGCTCTTCTTTTGCCATTTTTTAAAGTAAGCACACTTTATACAACAAACCAGACATCTTCCTGTATAGATCTGTTTCTTTTAAGGGATTTTTCAAGTATTCAGTGAACAAGACAATCTTGAGCTCCCTTTGAACATAACAGGCACTTGGAAGAACTAATGAAAATACACTCTAAAAATGTAATTGATCTGGCTTTTGCCCTTTTTTCATGAGTATTTCTGCAGTTATGGACTGGCAAAATCTGAAAGCAATAGAAATGTCCTATTTGCTAAAAGAAACGAATACACTGAACGTCTTTTTTATTTTTCCTAAAAGTCCATGTTGCAATCCCTCCTAAGGGACAAAAAAAAAAAAAAAAAAAAAAAGAGTAACAAGAAAAAGATGGAGTTTGAACTCAAAGCCAACATAAAAGCTGTACTTACAAAAAAAATCAATTACACAACCCAATTTGTTTTCACCAGCAGCCAAAGGAAAGCCTGGTTAGCATGTTGCAAGATCCAAACACCTCGGATCTACATGTTCCACCAAAGTTTATATTATAGCTATTTCTAAGAAACAAACTAACAATTAGAGACACCTGTTAAAAGTGCCTGTGCTCTGTTCACACTTCATGTAGTATCTTAAAGTGACAGCATATTAAAATGTCAATGCAATTCTTTTCCATTACAGAAGTATTTAGAACAACAGAAAGTGCAATTAAATTGTCTGCTCATAAGTACTTGTATATAACTTGCCTAGCAAAAAGTACTAAAGTACACTGGTGTAAGAAGGGAAAACTACCAAATATATACATTTTAATACTACAAAACACACAATGACAAAAGACATGGAGAGAAAAAAACCCCAGTAGCTAGATTAACTTCCCCCCCTTTTTTTTGTACTTATTAAGTGCACAATATATTTATTCTATAGATAGTCTCTCAATTTTAGATGTACAGGCCCATATTGTAAGATAAATATTGCAGATAAAATAAATACAACCATGCTGAAATTGTTCAAAACTTTGCATTTGATTATGTGCCCACTGTACAACTTGCAATGAAACATTCTTTGACCTCTCCAGCACATAAATGTGTGTCTAACTCACGTCAGAAGTTTCTGAGTGTGAACTAAGCCACATCAGGCCCATACCTGAGAAACAGAGCAAGATAATCACCTTCAAACAATTCTTACACATCCTTTTTATATGTATCACCCATACACTGAAGATGCATTTACAGCACCTTCACTGTTAAATAAAGTTAAACAAAAATTCCATCTTGATAAAATGGATTGCTGTGGGAAAAATTAACTTTAAAAAACAATTGTTAATTTAGAAGAAAATTCCAACAAATATAAAAGTTTAAAGTTATCGAAATTGAATTTCTAACAAAACCTGATTTAAATATTCCATGTCATAAACTCAAGCCCATGCATATGGCCAGAGTGGAGCATCCAAAATATTTCAGCCACATTTCAATGTCCTGTGGAGTATGAAGGGTGCTACACAGCCTTGTGGCCGTGCCTGAGGAAAAGGTGAAAAATTTGATGTCCCTTACAAATGTTTCATATTTTGTCATATGTTTAAAGTCACAGACAGATATCACCTTGAACTTAGAAAAAGTTCATGTCATGCCAAATTATCCACCACTGTTGGGTGTACTTAACTGATTATTCTGAGCTACAGGATCTTGTGAAATGGATTTAACAATACTGTAGTCAAGGTTATATTACTTTTACCCACCTGGCCAACACGTTGCCCCCTTATAGCTGAAGGAATAAAATGAACTGTCCCTAGGTATTTTTGCTCACAGCCTTTGCTTTAATGGAAGTAGTATCAAATACAAATCTGTATTTCATGAAAAGGCACAATATTTTCATCTGTATCACTTCCGCAGTTTCAGAAGCTAGCTTCCAAAGCAGAAGCTTCATCATTTTGAAATCTGAAAATTCTGATTGATGTATCTTCGAAAGACATCTTCTTCTAACATACTTGTCTTTGCTTTCTGAAGTATCTCATCAAAACTTCAGCTGACCAGATTTCTGTGTATTCTGAGTTTTATATGCTCTGGATAAAAATCCTGGCCTATTTTTCAAATATGGAAGCATTCAAATACCAGTATTCAAGACATCTGTGTGTTCAGAAGCTAGCTTGTCTGCAGATAGCAAAATAACCTCTTTCTAAATGCTTCTGAATCACATTGTTCACTTCAATTGAAATTTGGTGCAACTGCGTAAATTATGTCTTCCAAGAGCACCTGTGAATTGGCCTTGTGCTGTAAAAGTTTTATGATTTGTCACCCAAGACTCAAGTTTATATTATTCTTAAGCTACGTGATTAAATGGGAGGAATAACTGTGGGCCAAGCTTTTCAAAGCTGCTACGTGTAGTTCCACTGCACTCAGGCTAAGCCAAGAATACTGGAACTGTTGTAGCCCCAGCACACATAGCACAACACTGTTCTAATTGGTGCAGAATTCCTACTAGTCACAAGGGTCTGTACTGGCAGCCACAAAAATCTGGATAGTAAAAGACATTCTGACCATTGATTTCTTTCCAGAATTACCTACTCCCATATATGAGTTTGTGAGGAACAGGTGAAGCACAGTCATTAATCCAGCTCTACACCACATTCCACCTAAGGACTTCTGATGCATTAAGAAAATTTTCCAGTGCCAAATCTCCCTCAATGTCCTCTGAGCTGTCGGAACAGCACAAAAAGACAGCAATAAGACCTTGCTCTTCTTTATTCAACTGCTCTAAATGCTTCTGCTGTATACATTTATTCAAAGGCTGAAAGGTAAGCAGAAATGGCATCATTAGCGCATCTAATTAGTCCCAAAATTTGGTTTGGCTAATCAAGGAAAGGTTTCATGTAGCAGAATCAGCTAAAGCTATGTGAACTATTAACCTTGTTCCACAGGTGACATGTTCTCTGGGATTTCATGTTGTTTCTACTGGATGAGATGCTTTTCATGTTACTCAGAATGCATATGAGCATGATACACTCATCATCATTCTTGTATTACTTTTCTGATGATCCATCAAAATAGTGGACGGAAAGTGGCTGAGTCAGTGAATTCAGCTCCTACTATCACAGGCAACTCTGTCATATACACCTTTGTAGGTCACTTGTCCTAAGAAAGTGACTACTATAAAGATAGGAGGCTTTTTGCCTCCATAGTACCTATTATTATGCATCAGAAGACAAAGGATCAGAAGGCCACCTGCCCTAATATCTAGTCTTTGCCAATGGTCAATAGAGGATCATCAGGCCAGCATACAGCAAGATGACAAATAGATACATTCTGTATTTCCAGATGTCATGATCCTGGGCCTCAAGCTTCTTCTTAATTATGTCCTTGCTCTCTGCATCTAACTATGGGAACAAGTTCCACATATGGCACTGTACTTATTTCTATACACAGGTTTACTTCCTACCCAGGGCACAACACTTCATGTTCCATTTTTTTCATGCTGTTAATCAGAACTGACTGAAAAACTCACACATCTGCTTGGAGAGAGACTCAGTTTATTTCTTTCCATATTCCTCCCTCTCTAACTACACTTTTTGCTGGGCAGTTAGGTTTTTTTAGTTTTTGTTTTTTTTTTTTCTTTTTTCAAATTTTCGTCTTGCTGTTGTTGAATTAGTTTTTGGCCAAGTTAGAGGGTTGGATCTGATGAATACAGGGCTGGTATGAAGGAATGTGAGGCTCTTTTTAGTAGCCATGAATTAGTATATCTGCTAAAGCTGTAATATGAAATTTCAACCCTAATTACATATTTCACTGAAAAGTCAATAGCTTTTTGTAATGTGCAATCATTTGTCATAGTAAAAACAGCAAATAACTTCTGAAATATTGTGCAATTTTATAAACAGGGAACTTCAGGAATTCTTTATTCATTCAAATTTGGCCAAATATTTAGACATTTGAATTAGAGAATTGCAGAGCTGATAAATGAGTACTTTGAAGAAATATACCCATGATTTAAATGGTTTGATGCTTCTGACTTATGATCTTCCACAATCAGTTGAACTGATCTAAGAGCTCACCTGAAACAGAACAGGGAGGTTTACCCCTCAATTTGCTCTCCCCTATTCCTACTCTCTTTTCACTGAGTGGTCCTGCTGCTTTCTCCATGATAGTTCTGATGCTCATGGAACCCTTCTAGTAAGTTGATACAATTCACAAATTCATCAGAAACTCTACCAATTAGTCTTCTCCTAGGATGACATGTTCTATAGGCTTATGGCAAACTACAAGCTTGTGTAAGGAGGAACACGGTTGACATGAGGAAGACAAGCATCTTGTCCTTTTAGCAACAATAAACAATAAAATTGGAATTTCCTGTCTTGTAAAACTGAAAACTAAATTTCAGTATATTCCTAAATTTCCTAAGACATATGCCACATACTGTTACAATGCATTATCTGTATAATAATGGAACTGTTATCTGTTTTACTTCTTAGATATGTCAAGTTGTTCAGATAATATAACAATTTGTCAAGAAAAAGAATGTATCTGAAAAGGAAAAGGATATATTGCTATTCATTTAAAAATTCACCTTTCAATGATTAAATTAGGAAAGATTTTTTACTTACATAACATTGTTGCATTATTCTATTCCCCTGTGAAGGTAACATAACATTCTTGCATTATTTTTATTTCCCCTGTGATGGAACCCATCTTACACCTTCAAAAGAACATATTTGTCCATAACTAACTGGACTTCATTTTCTAAGAGAAGCTATAACACTATGAAGCGTGGTCTGTCAGACGAGATAGAAAAAATGGCATTCATAGAAATAAAAGTTCATATTAGAAACATAGTAAATAAATACATATACATCTTTGATTAGGATGCACTTTTGCATTACAAGAGAGCTGATCTAACAGTCTGCAGCCACTTGAAAACCAGTACTTTTCAAGAGTTTAATTTTCTGGCACACCATCAAGCTAAATCAGTTTTCCCTGCAGCTTTGCAACTGTTAGATCTGACATAAGGGAAACGGTGGGACCAAACTACAAAGACTACCAGGATGTTGGGTGTCAGGGAACCAGGAGCAGGACTAACTCTTTTAGTGTCAAACCACCCTTTCATCAGATTAAATGTAACAGCATACTCTAATGACAGTATGTACACACATGCCTTTCATGCATACCTTCAGCATACAGTTTGGTGGTTGCCACTGATGATCTGGGTCTGGGTTGCCCCCTTCTTTGTCCTCATATTGTCTGACACATAATTGTGTGAGGAATTAATTCAGGAAACCAAGATGGTAAAAAAAACCCAGCCAGAAAATGATTAATTGATAAGTCTTCCACTGCGCTAGCTCCCTGAAATGTAGTGTGTGTCAACGGGGCAAAGAATGGTAATGTATGTGTCAAGGGAACACAATTCCAAAAGGATTGAGCTGAATGGGACCATGTTTTAAAATGAAATATACCTTCCTTCATTTCTTCTTTCTAAGATACAAAATAAGTCAAAAAAGGTGGAGTTGTGGGGGTTGCTTGTTTGGGTTATTTTTTTTTGTTTTGTTGTTGTTGTCATTTTGTAGGTTTGGGGGTTTTTTTGCTTCTCCTTTCCTAATTTGTATTCCAGTTTAGCAATTTCAAAACTATTTAATTTGATCCTTCGAGTTTGTAGATGACTCTCTCAGGAAAAAGTACCATGAAATAGCAGAATAATCTAAAGACCTGTTGCTGTCTACAGGCACTTTTCAATCCAATTCCCATTTGTCTTGTTCTCCTACCTCCCCCCTTGTACTCTGATAATTGACTGATTCTTGTGTTGCACTGATTCAGCTCACTAATGTGCTAAAGAAAGAAGTATCCAATGTTCCTCCTGGGAGAAACCATCTTGATCGAAGTTGCTACACCTGGGCAGATGCTGGATGGACAGTGTCACACGTAGCACTTGGAAATCCATCTCCCTCTGTTACAGACCCTGAACTACCACCATGTTCATATGGGCACCCACAGCTCCTTCTCAACACTCTGCTGCAGGGCTGTAATGGCAACCAGTGCACAGGGGACACACAGGCACTATTTTGCCCCTGCTCCAGATTTAGGGAAATGGATAAAAAGGTACAAGAAATGACCATACTTCTGTAGTTACAAAATATTACTACTGCTATGGGTCAATAATCTATTATGGAGATATGAGAAAACTGGGGAGGTCACAGCACCTCTGAGGCACAACCCCTTCTGTGTGCTACTCTTCAGCTGGTGCCGTTGAGCTTTGCCCCTGGCTCAACTCGGGTTGTAAAAGCACAATCTAACCCACTGCCTTCTCACCAGGGAGTCATCAGCTTACTACAACATTGCAGCAGCTAAAAACTTGCAAATATTTCCTTAGCTTTTTGTTGTTTCTTTTTACTCTCTTGAGAAATAAGTTCAAAAGACATCTCTATTGTGCCAAGATTATTTTGGAGATGGTATTTTACTTGCATCCCACTCAACATGAAGACTCTTGTTTCTCAAAACCCCCTCTAGACCTAGAATACACACTGATGCATCTGTTCATAAAAACATACAAAAAGCACAGTTCATAAAGATATTATCTCTCTTTTTATTTATTTATAGATTTACTTGGCACTTACTGGCCTAATGCAGTTATTTTCAGGACATACTTAAGTACAGCACTAAGGGCCAACTTCTCTGAGAGAACTATTGGCATTGCTACAGTTACATTGTGCTTCCAACACATACAGCTTCATTCTCTTGCATCCATAGCTTTGAAAAGCTAGCTCGAGTACAAGTAAGAAAAAAGAAATGTAAAGAGATAGAAAATTTACTTTCTCTTTACTGTAAATAAAGACATGAAGCAGTGATTTTCCACACTTGAACCATCTCCCACTCATTGCAGTAGATGAACAAATACTAATAAAATAAACGTAAGTGGTTGTTTTCTTTGTTTCTTTGTTTCTTTCTTTCTTAGTTGCTCCTTGCTTGATTTATTTTAGGCATGTTCCATCCATGGTTAGAAATCAGGCATGACAGTGGTCTAATGCAAAAGTTTTGTCCATGGAGAAATCAGACATGACTACGGTCTACCCCTGAATGTGATCTTAATGTTTTATAGCACTGACAAATCATTAACATCTGTTAATAACTCACCCAGCTGCTTTGTTAGATTGTTTTAAAAAATAATCTTATGTACACGATAGATGTCTCCAACTCACAGTCTAAGTAACCTTTCCCAGCTGCTTAATCCTTATTTAAAACCTTATTTTAAAATACATACATTTTTTAACTATCCCATTTCTTTATCTCCAGACAAAGTAAGCGTGCTAACATCTGTTCATTTTCACTCCCCAATTCCCATCTTAAATACTTATTTTCAGCATGTATTTTTCTTGTAAATAGAATCCCATGTACTTTTTCACCTCCTAGTCCTTCATTTTCTCCTTTCTGCTCTCACTCTCATTCCACTTTATCCCTCATGATTTCTTTTGACCGATTATATTTTAAATAGAGGATTAATACAGAGAAAAAGATTATTTAAAGAGCTTCTTTGATTATCTCACACTAATTTAGGCCTGGGAAAAAGAAAAAGGGGGCATGCCATGAATCTATGTCTAAAGGGAATAAACAAAGGGAAAGGGGAACAATACAAAATAAAGGGTGTGAAGGTAGTTGTTAGGGATAAAAATATGTAATGGAAATATTGGAACATTAGAAAATACCCACTGCCTGTGAGAAGCAGTAGGCTATGCAGGAGGCTTCTGAGGGAATTAGAGGGGGCTTGTCACCAGGGATATTTTAAAACAGACTGGACAAAAGCTATGGTTTGGGACCAAGCAACAGGCAGAGGCAAGGAGAGAGGAGAGGGTGAGGGTGAGGGAAAGTGAGAGGCAGAGGAAGCTGAACTCAGCACTGGGATGGGGATTTCTGAGTGGTAGAACAGCAGTGGCAGAATATGATGGACACAGGCTGTAACACCTCGTTTGGGAACTGGCTGTGATTTTAAGTGCTGGTTCTCCTGAAGTGGTCTAAACAGTACAGCTCTGGATAAAATGCTAGCAGTCCTGGTACCATTCCTCATTGCCAAGAAATAGCAGAGGAATAGTTGAATAGATGTCCCATGTCCAAAATAAATAAATCAGATTCATAAGTGATGTACAAGATAGTTCACATTGCATTGAGCACCAAGACTTCTAATGTTATTTCTTTCTCACTGTTAAGAGTGTAAGGGGCACAGAGGCAATTTACATAACTCAAAAAAGGTACATTACCATAAGTTATAGTAATTTCTTTTTTTGACAGCAATATAATGGCATGTCCTGAGACTGTGGGAATCTAAACAAATAAAATAATCAAACACATCTATTGTATTTAATACAATATAACACACTATAATACTACAGGGTATACAAACATGGCTGTACTTTTCCAGATGTGTCAGCTGACCCACATATCCAAGAAGTTTCAAACTGACTTTCATTTTTGTCATGAAAATTTAGTCATGGCTTCTGATTCATATAAATACCCTGCTTATCTGAAGATATCTTGAGACAGTACAAAGAAAATCCAAGTGCTTCTATACTGTCTTTAACTTCTTTGGTAGTTTCTAACTAGAGAAACAGACAACAGTACAATGAGTATATTTTAGAGGGTACTTAGTCCTAGGTTCTCTCCCTTTTCTTCCTTTCCCCATTGGACAGTGTAATGAAAAAAGAATTATTCTGTCATATCTGTAATGTACAGTATGATTCTTCACCATAATTACAGTTTTAGAGCTCATTTGTGACATTTTCCTGTTCTGTCCAGAAGGGGGTTATTTTTAGCCTCATATTATAAAAGGAAACATTTTCATAAAATTAAGACAAAAACAAATGGAAGAAAAAAATTTCAGCGATTTCTTGGATTTAAACTGTGAGTGCAGAATGTACAGCCTGTGAAATCACAAAACACAGTCCACACCAGTTTTTTGCAAATGCATCAGACAGACACAACTAATCAGCTGCAGGTTGTTCCAGTGCTAGAGAACTTAAACATGAGGAAACTTCACTTGCTCTACCAAGGAAGATGCTGTACCAGTACAGCCACAGCCAAGTGTGTCTGTGTACATTTATTTTTTTAAAGCATGTAAATATATAGATGCAGATTATAGAAGAGAAACCCTCAGGCTCTTGTCATTTTACAAGTTCTGCCCATGTAGTTACCAGTTATGTTTATATGAACTTTGTAAGCACTGGAAATCCAAACATAGAAAGAATATTGTCCTATGTAATTAGAATGAAAACAAAATACAAATTAAAGGGACCTGAAACAAACTATTCTAGCTCACTGTCCCAACTGGAGGAAAAACAAAATAACAAGCACAAAATTGTTAAGAGAACAAATGACTGATTATATCTTTCAAGTGTCCATAGTCAAAAGGATTGTCACTAGCAGGATGGATAATATTCAATATGTCTTCTAGCATGATTGCCATTTATTCCCCAAATCAGCTGCTCAAAGAATCATCTGTAAGGGTTCAGCTAGACAGAGCTGTGCTTGAGGAATGTTAAAGATTTTCTCACAGAATCACAGAATTGTCTGAGTTGGAAGGGATCCAGAAGGATCACCAAGTCCTACTCTTAAGTGAATGGCCCATACGAGGATTGAACCCACGACCTTGGCATCATTGGCACTGCACTCTAATGGGAAGATCCACCAAACCAAAAATCTCAAACACAATTATATACTACATTTTGAAGAGAACTAAGGCCACTCCAAGTCAGCTTTGATCCCCCATTCTTCTAGAAACCCAAGACATGCCTTCCACATTTACTGGGCTGACAAGAAATTATACAAGAAATCCATCACACATTCCTTCTTGCTCTGGTATTCTTTTCATTTTGCTCTCTCTGGTAGACTGTCCACTTGCTTCCTTGTCTGAAAAGCTTATCTCAGCTACTACCGCCTCTCTCAATTCTCCTATGATGGTCTCACCACTTGCTCCCTGCACAGACAGCCATTTCACTGCCTTCTGGAGCGCTCCTGGAGTACTTAAGTAACTAATTAGTCATCTGGAATCTTCTTTTTTTCATTTTATTCACCTAAAAGCTTCACAAACAAAGGATTCTTTAACAGGTAAATAGAGATTATTGTTCTATCTTGAGCATGCTGAAGGTGGACATGGTTTATTTTGGGGGTGTTAGAAATTCGGGGGTGTTAGAAATTCAGGGTTGTTACAGCTCACAAGTGACTCAAGAAACAGGAAAATCCAGTGAAATGGCACAGATAACATGTAACCCAAAGCACACTATCATCATGCCATGCTGTCAAATGGAAATTATGATTTTAGGGTGTTTCAGTTTAAAAAAGCACCTCCTATTCATTAAAAAAACTCAGGAGTAGATGGCAGAATGTTTAATCAAAATTAAAGAAAAGCTTAAGAGATCTGTAGCAGTCTGATTTGATGATGCAGAAATTCAGTTTTTATCAAAGAAGGGATAGAATTATTTTAAAATCAAGGAAAGAATACATGTTATAGATCTTCCAAAAATCGACACTGATTTGAAATAGGGATATCATCAAGCAGTTCTGCTGTTTGATCACAACACAGTATCACATGAGGAGATGATGAAACCACTTTTACACAGCTCCTTTTATCCCAAAGGATCTTGACACTCTTTATAAAATATATACGTGGTATGCCTATGAATAACAAAAAAAAAAGCACATAGGAACCGAAATTACTTTGACAAGCACTGCAAATCAGAGCCTCTGTTTAACAGTGTACATCAATGCTGTTCTTTAATTCAGGGAAGGATTTAAATTGCAATAGTATATATAGCAGGAATTATTAGCCCATGTGCCCTTATTAATTCCTAACAGATTGTACGTAGAAGGAAAAAGAAGAGCAAATTACAGAGCACTGGATCACATCCACATCCAAATTACTATAAAGTCCTCATTATAAAAAATTTGGATCTGTATGTAAATATCCAAAGTATCTCAAAGCTGAAATTCAAATGCCAGAAATAGAGTACAAGCTGCAATATGCACACAAGCCCTGTGAAAAATTGTGCCAAAGGCCACTGATAAATCAAGGAAATCTAATCCCAGAGAAAAGCCTTGACATTTGGATGAAATAAGGACATTATGCTGAGTTGGTCAGGGATTATTTTTCTCAGTTCTTTCTCTTCAAAATGAAAAAAAACATTTCTCAAGAAACTATCAGTTTCAATATATTTTTATACACTTCTTTTTAGATGACAATAGATGTTGTTCTCTACATTTTCAAACAAAACCTTCTGTTTTTCTAGTTCAAAATTACTTAAAAATCATTGAGAAGAAAGAAAGAAAAAAAAAAAAAGGAAGTGAAAACTTCCAAAATCCAAAATTAATTACACGAAGTTTCATAGGCCATAACTCATTGTTTTTCTAAGTCTTCTGAGAGTTCAACTGTTCATTCCAATACAGAATATTTTGGTATCCTGATAATTTTCCCAGGACAGGAAGGCTATTTTCTGCCTAAAACTGTTACGAATCTAACTAGAGCAGTTTGCATAAAGTAACATGAACTTAACATGGCCTGATGCAAACCAAGTGAACTATGGTCACTTGGAAATGGTAACATTGTATAAGGACAATGAACTCTTCCTTAACAATGTTTTTCAGAAACAAGCTCCACCTCTGCCCATTCAAACAAAAAAGACCAAAAATCAAAGAGGAATTAATGATATAAAGGAAGCAGCTCTTGCAAAATAACAGATGGAATGAGATCGGAAACACATGTAGTAAGCTGAACGTTTTTAATAAGACCAAAATGACAGAATTGGAACAAAGGAACAGAACGGATAAATATGCACACAAATCAGCAGAACAGTTGCTAACTAGAAATGGGTCTGTAATGCAGATTCCAAACCTCGATTTAGATCCCAAATTATTTTTTAAAATTTGGGGCTTAAGATTCATGATGTTGGTTTAGAATTTTTCAGAAAGAGTAGCAAATTATAAGATCTCTATCTTGACTACACAAAAATTTTCTCCACAGTTTTTAAGGGGAATTATTCGTCTCATATTTTAAATGCTGATGTTTGAGATCACACATGAGATCAAAAGTCAGTTCATATGAAGATTCTGATCTAATGCTGAACTATGTGAAGAGGTGTTAAAGTAGAGCAATATGGACTGCGGCCTCCCTGCCAAAGGTGAGAAACAGCTTTAAGAAAAAAAACCAGGGACATTGGATAGGTTGGTCATGAAAACAAGATATACTTAATAACTTATTCTCCTGATAAATTGAAGTAAAATCTTTTAAAAGGAGATCTCCTGGGTCTCCTTTACTCATTGACTTTGAAATTGCACACTTATCTCTATGTGAGTCTGTGTTGTGAAAGCACAACTATATCAGAAAATTGTTGCAGTGCAGGTGGCAGTGGCCACTGCAGCAGAGCATCCAGGGGACTGGTGGCCAGGCCTCCAGAACACAGAGGTCTGATTCTCACCTCGTGGTTACGGCGAGTTCTCATGATCCTAGTGGTTCTTAGTTTACATGTTTTAAGTATATTGGTTCAGGAGTTCTACACTGAGTTTTATGTATAAGTTCATGTTTATGTAGCTCTCCTAGTTGCTTATGTATTAGTTCTGGAAAGTTCTCCCTTCTTCAATGCTCCATTGGTCTACTCATATAATTCCCTCCCTTAACTTAGCCCTATTGGATATTCCCTTGTTGTCCCCTCCTTCTCAGTTGATCCCCAATGGTTGTTTCCCCTTGTTCCACCCCCATATAAAATACTGTGATCTCTCTCTCTTCTGAGTCTTTGTCCCTGGACCCTCCACCAGCAATAAACCAGCTGGAACCTACACAAAGACTCCTCTCTCATCCTTTGCCTCTGCCAATGCTTTTACACCACCCTTGTTTGGGGCTCGCTCCTAGCAAAGGAGCCAGCTTTCCCTGCAGGCTGCAGCTGGCAGCTTTCCCTCCTAGCTGCAGCCGACCCCTGCCTGCAGCAGCAGAAGCCAAGGATGTCTGTGCTGCCTTGGGCAGCCCCAACAGTGTCAGAAAATAGATAAGACTGTTTAAATATAGAGAAAAAAATCAAATGGAACAGTCATTATTTGAGTTAACTAGAGAAGTATTAAAAAACTGCCCATTGAATATATGTTTAAATGTTAGGACAAAGTCTTTTAGATGGTATTTGGCACAACATTTACCACTCTTTGTTGTACATTATCTGGAAGTAAAACACCTCTAAATACTCCAGTGGTATGAACTCATCTATCTCCACTGAAGTCAAAACAGATCTGGAGGACAATTTGGTATTAGTGTGATGTGAGAGAAACCATCTTTCTTTCAAATATTTGTCTCAAAATGTATAGTGATGTCAAATTACTGACAAAATGGAATAGAGAAGTAAATGATTAATTCACATAACATTTTTCCTGTTTACAGGAATTTCAGACACATTTTCTTCTTGGATGAAAGCTTTTGATGTTGTGTTGGTACTTTTTTATCTATTACTTGAAAACACATAGTCATATATTTCTTCATTTGTGTTTTCTATTAAATTCTGTCATGTTGACAACTCAATAGGTTTCCATTTCCTAACTACACAATACCAAGTCACATCCAAAATTACTATTTCTACTCCAATACATGTTTCACAGTCTGTGTGAGTACTGGCAAGGGAAATTTTGAAATTGTTTCCAAGACCAGTGGAATCAATAAAATTCAGCTGTATAAATACTGATGATAATCAAAGAAAAAGAGAATGCACATAGAAAGGGAATCAACTTATAAACCTTAGGAAACATTAGCTAAAATTTTATTTCTACTTGTATTTCTAATTTTCCAATATGACCATTGGTTGCATGCATTTTTTGAGGTGTTAAAATGCAATAGCAAGGAAAATTCTGTTAATGCATGTAGTTCAAAGTTATGGAACTGCTGAAAATGTCATTTTTATGCCAGCAACCCAGTAGTAGGGAAATGAAAAAAATAAACAGGGTTTCTTTCCTGAGAATTCAGATTACCTCAGAACATAACCTGGAACTGTCAGACAGACCACAGTAACATCCTCAAGTTATCAGTCAGGCTTGCGTGACTGATTCCTCAAATACAATTAGCTTTCCCTTGACTTTATACAACTCCCTGTAATTCTCTTCCTTTCTCTCACCAACTACACTTATGAGCTTCTGACTAAATACTAATTATCCAACAATAAAATGTTATTAAGTTCTGAATTTTGTATATTTGTTTGAGCCAAAACATACACCACTAGGACACAAAGGATAAACTCTACCTGGCAAAGCATTTTACTATTCTTAATTTTAAAGTAATATAGATGGCAATGTCTTGTCCTATGTGTCATGATCTAGTATGTCATTTTGTCACCCTTTGAAAGTCTCATGGATTAAAATGACATTACAGCCTGTATTACAGTTAAGACACAAAAAAGGTACAAAGTAAGCAAACCTAATTCTTTATCCAGGCTAAGACTTCTCCGCTCTCACTTTTTAGCAAAGAAGGATCATCTATATTTCTTAATTAAAAAGTAGACCTTCTATGTCTTGACTGTATCTGTACCAAAAAAGTCTTGCTACTGCTGTCACTTCTGATACATGGGCATACACAAAAACTTACCAGACTGTATTTAGGAGGACAAGAACCGAGATTCAGTACTTTATTTAATGGCTAAATTAATCATAAGGGTAACTGATACATAAAATAGCTATTAGAGACTGTTCTACAAAAACATTAAAAATTCAGCACATCTTTTTTTAATAATATCTCATCAGAAACTATTCCAATATATCTTGCAATTGAGAAAAGAGCTTTATTTCAAAGAATAAAGCTAAAACAATGGATCATAGTTATCTTCATCTATCTAGCTAACAGGAATTTCTTAGAGTAGTGATCTGTGGTGTTCTAGCAGAGAAAAAAATAAAATTATTTTCAGATGTACACTTAGGAAAAAACACTTCATTAAGCATTTGGATTCTCTATGGTTTACAAGCATGTAGTTATATACTATTCCTCCCTTGATGTGAGCAGATAAACAAATCTAGCACTGTTACTGTAGAATAATAGAAAATTGCTAAACACAAAAAGATATTGCAAAATGTCATAAAGGAGCCAAACCATTTTCCAGGGCTTCACAATAATCTTTGACAGAAACTTTATTTTTTCCAATTTTTTTATTAAAAACATACACATACACAAAATATCAATGAAGCACTAAGCCACCAGTCCACTAGATGTGAGCCTCTGACATCTTCCCTAAACTCCTTCAAAACAGTAACTTAGATCAATGAGATCCCAATAATTTGAAATGGCCACAGGACTCTTTCCACCAAACACACTTCTAGAAAAAAAAGGCAGGAAACTCAAAACACTATAAAAATTAAGCAACAAATGGTGCTTTCATATGTCCTTTCACCTAACCAAAAGGTAGAAAACCCTAAACCAATCACCAAAACTATAATAGCAGGAAGCGATTAGGAAATGGCGGATTCTCAATACCATGTTGGGAAAGATTAAGTACACAAGGGTACTTGGAGGCCCTGCAATAAAGGAATAAAGTCAATGAAAACATATTAGAAAACACTCTATGTCCAAAGTTCAGAATTAAAACCAATGTTTCATTTGAACTTTCAAGGCCATCAAGGAATTAATCTGCTACAGTAAATTGGGACCATTACAAAATGAAAGGAAGAAGCATGATGTTGGGAACATAGAACAAAATGATGGATGAGATCAAAGGATATTCCATTCTTGATTTTGTCATTTGCTTTCAAAATGTAAGTATTTTCAACTACTACCCAGTGCTGAGATCTGCAGAAAAGTTACTGCAAATTCTGTGTAATATCTCTGAATACATCTACATCAACAAACTAGAAAAACTGTCACTTGGGTGCTGCCCACTTCTGCAATGAGTTGCAGCTAACTCAGTGGAAGAGTTAAATCAATGGAAATTTCTTCAAATGAAGAAATTTCTTTAATGGATTTTTTATTTGATTCAGACCCTCAGTTTTAGTTTGATCTATAATCTGATTTCTTCTGCATAGCTACTGTTCTTTCATTTTTTCCTACTTCTTTCTTTCTTCTAAAAATTCCACTGTTTGTGGACTCATATTTCACATTTAAGGGTTTCCTAATTTTTACTACTTTTCATTGTGTTTTTAAGGATTGTTATAGTTTCACAGACATCCCCATACACTCTTTAATGCTTTACATTTCTGGATCTCAGATCTGAAAAGCCTTTTCACTACTAAAAGTGTGTAAAATTCAGTAAAATTTCAAAGAGAAATGGGGAAATCTGTCCTTGTGTTCTGAGAGTTGGCTGTGTGGTTTCTATCAGAAAACTGAAGGTATGTCTGTTGACTGCTGGTACAGATGTTCAATTAATGCATTTTCTGACATATGATATGTGGCTTATACTAAATTATGAATGATCTACATTTATGCTACAAAAGAACATGAGTTCTAGTTCAGTACAAAGAGAAAAACGGGAAGAGGTAAAACCAAAGCTTGAAAGCTATAGGTGAGTCCTAGCACAACCTACCAAAATGAAGTCACTAAAGCACATCCTTTAAAAAATTGTCCATATTCAAACTGGACAGCTGATAGGTTCTTTCAGGTCACAGAGGAAGCTGTAAGCACCTCTTTGCAAGAAAATCACTTCTGGGACTATGCTTGCTAACCCATGACAGGGGACCACTTGACAGCAGAGCAAGATAGATTTTTTTCTTTTAAATTTGGTCTTGTTTTTGTTTTGCTTGTACCCTGTTGCTTCTGAGCCTTTAATTTCAATCTTATGTAAGTCTTGTTTTAATAGCATTGTTTCAGTGGTTCTTGGGAGGGGCAGAGAGGATCCTCAAAACTACCAGGTGCATTGTCTCTATATGAATCAACACATTCCATGTTATGAAGGGATATGGAAGAATTGCCTGAGCAAACTCCAAGCCCCAAGGCAGACCTACAGCACCTCAGCAGCAGTTAACACAGATGGAGCCTTAATAACTGTCTCTTGGTGCTGGACAATGACCACAGACAGATGACTTCCTCCTGCAAAATGCAACCTGCAAAAAAAGGCATCTCAAGGTCTTAGGCAAATCACAGAACGTGATTTAAACAGAGGCCAAAAATGCATCCATAAAAAGCTCACACATTGGCTTACTGGAACTAGAATATGAAGTAGCAATTGACAATATAAAGCATATTCCAGAGACCACAGCTGTCCTCATCATTTGTTTGGGGCTGATTAGTCTCCTAGTGAAGCTTTTCTGCCTAGATGCTTGGGACCTAGATAGACCAGGAGAAGTATATGGTAAATATTGGCACTGCATAACACACATGGCATGAATACTTTTCCCCTTCTAAAAGTATCCTTCTCCATTCTGGTTTGCTTTTCATGTACAGTAACACTCACTTGTGAATTTACATGAAAACTATAAAGCATAGAAAATAAAAGGATATTCCAGAAACTAGAAACACAACTTTTTTTTTTTTTCATTTCTGTAATCAACATTAAAAAAAACCTAACTCGAGCAAATTTTCAAGGTCATTTAATCATTTATACTCATATAAGAACAAATATTCAGGAAAAAAAAAAGACAGAAACAATTTTTAAAAAGATAAAACCATGTAGTTACTTAGCTTACAAAAAGAATATAGAACACCTTCCCTTATTATTTTTATAAAAAAATCTGTGAAAAGTATTTTGGAGGCAATATGGTATTTCCCAATTACATATAAAAGCATTACTGCAGGTACTACATATAGTAAGTGAATTTAACTTTTGCCGTCTTCATGTCATACCATTGTGTTACAAGAGTAAAAATACATGTCATAAGCAGATTTAACACCTTTAGATGACCTCTAATCAGAAATGTGCCATGCTACTCAAATTCCATCTGTCAAATGCTGTAGATACAGGTAAGTAAATATGAATGTCATTAAAGGCGCAAGTTATCTTACTTGGAGAAGTTCTAGGATTTTATTTTTTGACAGCTTGTAATTTGGATATCTTCCAGTGTCAACAAAACCTGTTCAAGCATGATCTTACCTTGTTTTCACTACATCAAGGGGATGCATCAGGCAAATTTCTACAAGACCTATAAAAGAATAAGAAAGAAAGGCCTAATAAACATTTGCACAAATAGTAATTTAATTTTCATTGACTCCAATAGTTTTTGAAATTTGAAAAGTAAAGTAAAAACCCAAATATATAATTGACGATACAGTACTTATACACTTCATGTCTTAAACACGCTCTTCTGTAGTGCATGTAAACCACTGGGCTTTTCAACATTAAATGATGCTAGTTGTTCATTAGATTGGGGAAAGTGAGGACTTTAGTGATGCAATCAATTTAAACTTAGTTTTTGCTCAGTTTTCTGACTTAAGAACAGTGGGAACATTTGACTGGCATCATAAATAAATGCATTAAGTCTTGCTGAAAGTAGCAAAGGAAGGGAGTGCAGGTTGGCACTTGCTTCTTTGTCATATAAGAATAATTCCTAAGGACACTGCAGGACTGCACTGGTGGTTTAGATGAACTTGATGTTAAGATGACATCTGATTCCTGAGTATCTGAGCTGCAGCCTCACTGGTACTTTGTCCTATCCTGCCCTGTGCTGATGCTGACGTGTAGTCCTGGCTCTTCCCCTTCCTGTTCCACTGCTCATCATCAGGACTTAGATTCACATGATGGAGAATTCTCACATCCTGTCAACTAATTTCCTGCCACTGAGTTTGAAGGACGGTATCAAGTTAATATTTATTATCATTGTCTTGCTGTATTTTCTTTTCACTCCATGCAACATTGTTTTGTTTTTCATTTCTGAATAAAAGGAAGACAACATAGGTGCTATCAGCCAAAGAATATTAATATTAGCAATGAGATTCATTAAAAATAATGTAATTTTTTAAATGAAAGCAAAAGCTGTCATCGTTATTTCTGTGCAGGTATATTTATTGCTGTAATTATTGTCCAGGAATTGCTTCTATTTTACTAAAATAAGACCATATCACATTTCTTGTAAGGGAACTGTCCCAAAGCCTATAAACTGCTCCAACAGCTGCCAACAGGTGCTTTGTGAGTGGAGCTGCAACCGAGTATTTCAGTGCTAGCAGGGGGCATAGCCTATGAGATTTTCCCTTTCCAACTACCCTCCTTTTCTAAGCTCTCCTTTTCCAACCTTCCCCCTCCCTCCCCATTTTTGATCTTCTATTCCATCTTATTTTGGCAGATAGAACCTACAGTAGGGGGCCAAACATGGGGCCAAGGGTTGTTCACCCTATTCTGTTTTTGCAGCATTAATGACCATTTTGGGAGAAAATTGTAGAGTGCCAGATTTTGGCTCTATTTTCTTGGTCCTCATAGGATAATTTTTAATTCAGGCATTTTTCCAGCAACTGAATCAGATGAATTCCAAGGTCCTTGGCAAGAGCTCTGTTTTGATAACTGCAGGATTCAATTGGTTATCTGCCTTTCTCAGTCTTTCTTTTGTCTCATCATATAATTACACACCAGGTTTTAAACGATGTATAGTTACTGATTTCACCAGACAGAATTCTTCAAAAGATGCTGGGATTATGACACAACTCTCTGAAGAGCACCAAAGGACTGCACACTGTGCAAGACACTAATGGAACAGCTACAAACACAAGCTACATTTTTCCATCTACTATAGTAGTCATGCAAATCATTACAACATCCTACTTGATAGCCTGCCCAGAAAGTGTGGTGGCCTCACTAAATTACAAGCACTCTGAGATGTGCTCAATAAAATAAAATATATTGCTCTTTCTTTAGCTAATGTTCATCAGCTTTGTGACAAATTCAATTAGCACTATGAAAATCTAATTTACTAAACAGCTCTATCAGGGTGCAATATATCTTAACTTGTCACTGCAAAGACTACTGTTTACAAATTTTATTTCCATGATAAAGTAGTTAACATAGTTACAGATACACTGTCCAAAAAAATACTCTAATTGTCCCATTGGGTCTCCTTGGTGATGTCACATGCAAACCAACCCAGAGTGATTTATGAAGGCCTAATTATGTTTAAAACAACTCAGATCCAACTAGCTGAACAAGAGCCCAAAGGAAATATAGGAAAGAACAATTACTGGGTCAGTCCAACATTTGTTGTCTTCTGGGTGGGAAAACATTCCCTGTGAAAACCAAATACTAACCATAAACCAAGACATAATCAAAATCTGTGTGTTGAAGAAACAACCAGCTGTCATCGTTGACATGCTCTGACTGCACACAAGTGGAATATCAACAACCAAGAAGGGAGTCCAGAATTCTACTATGTAAAACATTCTGCTCAGTAACTGAGCCCATGGAGGGAATAAAATGACAGAAAATGCTGACCCCCAAACTGACCCTCCTCAGTAAAGCATTTTCCCTTTCCCAACTAATACCTTCTGTCTTTAAATTGTTTCCATTATGGATTACATTAAATCTTCATCTACAAGATTCACACTTAAAATTTCAAACTGGCTATCTTCACATACATCTCTTCAATGCAAAAATTTTGGTGACTGGTGGCTACTTTGAGTTCCTTTGTTCTTTGTTGCTCTATTCCATCATTCACACAAATCTTGTATCAATAATCACTGATAATACTATGACACTGTTTAAAATGTGCTGTAATTGTAACAATCCATCTGGCAAAATGTGAAAGTTTTGAGATTTCAGCAGCACAGGATTATAGCTCTCCTCATATCTGCAAGGGTTTCCATACTTCATCTATTCACTGCACAGGGAGAAAAAGAATGCAACCTAGCTAACAGTTCTTGCAAAATAACACAGATAAAACCAGAACCATTTGGGCTTTGGACGTCCTTAGGAGAGGCCTTATCTTCTTATCTTCAGCATTTCATTGATCCTCAAAGCTATGAACTGAAAAGTGTGAAGTGTCTGTGATAAACACTGATTTGTCTTTCAAAGAAACCTGAGCAGCTCACCCTCTATGTCTTTTCCGCATAATACACGAACACAGATTCAACCCAGATTCAAGAGATGTAGAGCATGATCCATGTGTTAGTTCAGACAACCCCCTACAGTGTAGAAGCCATTATGCACCCTCCTCCCCTTGTGTTACTCATTTCCCTGGAATAACACAGTCACTGGAGAAACACAACAGACAGGAGACTGGTCATAGAAAATGTGGCAATAAACACATCAGGCACTGTATATTGTATAGCTGGAACAGTTGATATTTATTTTGGCTTTTACATAGATATAGTTACAATGTATGAAATGATCATAAGTATTTTATGTGTACTATGCATTTCCTTCTGAGAATATAAGTCTGACAGAAAGAATCCTGTGTTGATCTTTGTATCCTAATAAAAACAATGACAAATTCCTCTTAAATATGCTTTTCTGTTGGCTAAAACACTCCATTTGACAAGATGAAGCATGGACTCTCTTCCTGATTGTAACAGCACTATTTCATAAATAACCAATGCCTGGAAAAAAGCATCCCTGCAGTCAATTCTGCACAGATTAATTAATTTCTATTAGCTGGCTGTCTGACTTCACCTTCACAGACACATAAGGCTTTTAACTGTTTTGTAGAGGTACATCTTCCTCAGAAAGGTCCACAAAGTGTTAGGTTCACTGGGCAGCCAAGGCTCACTCCTTTCCTAGGGAAGCAGTCACACATTGTGCCCTTCTCGATTGTAGTATACGTCAACTAGGCTCCAAGGAATACAACAGCATGCGTAGACTGTGCTGAGAAAGATCTACCTGTTAGCCTTCGCTTAAGAAAGTGACACTTATTTTAACTCTTGCCCGGGATTCTATTCAGTGATGTGGTATGGGATTAACTAATGGTACCGTGGAGATCCTCACAAACATTAATTAACGTTTTAGGTAATGAGCCAAATAAATGCTTTCCTTAGAAAATGTGGAGAAATGGAAAGTTACTCCAAAAAGTACTCCATAATGGCAGTACTGTATTCATGAGTCATTCTTCCTCAGAGACCTAGTCTACATGGAGAAAATACACTAGAAAACATGTTAATTAAACAAGCTGTTGAATATGATTTTCCCCTCGGTGTAGACAAGGATGTCTGTGTTTAAAAATGTGTTGGCTGATCACAGGAGGATCCCAGGAGGAGCTGTTGGTTTACTTTCACATTATAGAAGAAGTCTTTTGCATGTCTACCGGAGGAGCTGGGCCATGCTCAACTTCTTGTTAGGTAACAGTGGTCCCTAACAGATGCAATCTGTCAGTGTAGCACTGCTATCTGGAATTGGTATCCCCAAAAGCAGGGTTGGGAACAGGGATTACCTGACTTTCAAAAAAAAAAAAACAAACCCAAACCACCCTGGACTTCAGCAGCAAGTGGAAATTTTTGTTTTTTGGTCTATAGTACTTGTGCTGAAAGTGGTCAGTGTTCTTGGACCTCTGTCCATGAAAGTAATTCAGCTAGTGTTGAAATAATAATAGCTCCTTGGTTATATAGTATAGCAAACGAACATTTTAATCTTCAAGGTTTCAAGTAAAGATTCCTCAAAGGCAGGAGAATCACATCCTAGGTGTGTGGAAGACAGGAGCTGGAAATGCGTGTTTCAGGCAGCATTTTGTCTAGATCAGCTGTTACTCAGCCATAAACTCCCTTCAGCTTCCAAGTCCCAGTACACAGACCTAGCTAGAAACATGCTCATGCTCAGTGCTCACAGCAGAAAGTTCAAATTGCTCATCCTTGGTGCTCACAATTCTTACCTAGTATTTCCTCTGTTTCACTGCTGTCTGCCCAGCTAAAGAGAACATAATTATCAGATGGGAAACTGTTCAGTTCTATTGCGAATATAAAATAAATGCCAATGTAGTCTATTATTTTTGCTGAGCTTGAAAACTGGGCTATAGCAATTAAGTGAATAAAGACAGAAAACGGTATGCATCTTCTTAAATAGTCATACTCTGAATAAAAGATACTCAAACCTAAGCTGTGATCTATACCTGGGCACACGTGCACAAAGCTTTATAGCCTTTGGAAGGGCAAATTCCACACTGAGATAATACATGCATACACAAGCACTGAGTACAACAACTGAGTTGTTGTAGTAATGATAAAGCAACATTTGCAATTCAGCATTTGTCAGCACGGAACACATTGAGAAGGTATTTATCTTGCCTCGGGGATTTTGTTGGAAAAATGAAAAACAATAAACCCCCCAAGACTATTCTTATGTTTTAGTTCCTTTTTTTGGACTTATTTTTATTGGATCTTTAGGTTGGTGACAAATGGTCCTATCAAGGTATTGTAATTCCCTTTCTCAGTAGTTCTACCACTGTATAGACATTTTTTCAGTCTAACACAGAGACAAGCTGATACATGTTGATTCAATGTGAGATAGCTGTAAATGTGCTCACCAAAACCATGGGTTCTCAATCAACAATATCTACCTAACTTACATTTAGTAGAATTCTGCAATATTTTCTCAATGTATTTCTTGCCTCGGGGTAAAAAATATCTAGCTTTGATGTTCAAAGCAGGTATGCAAACTGCTCTAAATTTAGCACAAATTTATTCATTGTTTGCTTTCTACAACATTCAAGGCACAATCAGTCAAATCAGGAAATTATGCTCATGCTGCCAGCAATAACCACATCTTTGTACCTACTGTTGCCTAGAGTACAGCTCTATGAATCATTTAACATGCTCCACTAAAACTGCTCAATGCTCATTTAAGTTCTCTAAGAACTGAGTAAAAAACAAAGGCCATCTTCCAGTTTAATTCAATTTTTTTATTTGCTGCTTACTTGAAAAAATTAAGTCCCTGTTTCACAGACCTACCAACTTGATTAACCGCATGCCCATGGCTTGACTACAGAAATACTTACATATCTGCCATTAAAGAAATCTATGACAATTTGGAGGATCGAATTAATTTTAAATTATGCATAGTTAAATATAATTATAGCAAGACTAGAAGGAATCGTCAAATCAACCAGCAAAAATCAGTGCCTAGTAACAAAGAATCTTCTACTAGAGCTACATGTCTTTGGAAGAAAGGTTCTTCCAGACTCCAATAGCATATACTACTTTCACAGGCATGCAGTTCCAACTGCACTACTCACACAGAGCCTTTCTGAGGCAAAATGCTATGTAGAAATGTTCTTTGTATGGTAAGACCCACAAAATTTGCATTTATGATATAGTCAAAAAGACAGTTTAAGAATTCTAGACTTTTCACACCTTTATCTGATTTTAAAATACCAAAGCTGTTCCCATGGGGCTAAATAGCATGGAGGGTTTGATTATACCGTCAAACAAGGTAACATTTGGGTACTGACACAAAAGATAATGGAGGAAAACACAGCCCACATTAAAAAAACCAAATATTTTCTTCATGTTCTTAAATATTATTGAAGCATTATGGCATGGATCACCAGAATTTACCGTTTAGAATGTCACAGGAATTTGCTAAATTTTAACTATCATTTAAATTCCTATTTAAAAATAGTAATAAAAACATTAAGATATCAAACAATTTTCAAAAAATACACTGAATTGGATTCACAAATATTTCTGTGCAAAGTCACTTTTTCCTAAATGACTAGCAATAAAGAGTTGTTTATATAGCTAACAGATTTTCTTTTTTTAATTTGTCTTTCTGATGCTATATTAACATTAAAACATTGAGTGATAAAATAAACACTTGCAGTTTACAAACTTCAGTATCTGAGCCTCTAGACACAAGTGAAGGGCTATATATTGTGCAAATTCTCCATAAATTTTTCAGCAAGTATTACAGGCTATTATGTCACTCACATATGACATATTCTTTCCTTCATGTGTGTCTGAAATGGAAGTTTTTTAAACCATGACTGAAGGGACCACTGAGGTCAGCGCTGGGTTACATGATGTTTGTGTCACTACAGCTTCGGATATTTCAATGCATATTGAATCAATATTCCTGCAACAAAAATGTGTAACTGATATTTTCTTTGCTGCTATAGTAAAACGCTTCTCAGTAAACTTGTTTTCATAAGAAGTTTGCCCATTCATACGTCCCAGAGCTGTTGTAATCTTCATTGCTAATGCTGATCTAAGAGCATGGACATTATTTTATTTCTTGACACATTTAAAGTTCTCTAATGAATAAAGCAAACAGCTTATGGCTGCTTGGACTGTCACTCAATTGCCCTGGAGGGTTTTAATGTCTTTAAAATAGGCCTCCTAGTTTGTATTTAACTACCTTGCCCACAGAGGTCTGAGGGGTAGAGCAGATCAAAGATGTGCTGGCAACATAAAAAGCAGCTGTCCTTCATTTACCTTTAATTAGCTACATCTGACCAGATTCTTTATGGCCTCTTTGTCACACATGCAACAGCCTATAAGCCTTCTGACCTGTCCTTAAGGCCTCTGCCATTACAAGAGTTTCAACAAAATACAAATTAAAAATATGAGCTACAGAACTTTGAAAAAATATTTGGTCTCACTATGGAAATACTACCTGAGGCATCAGTATTTTGGATTTATCTGCAAAAGCTACAAATTGCTCAGTATTTGGAGTGTCAAAATGGAATGGGTCCTGAGCTTAGATTAGCTATTTATAGTTCTTTGTGTAGTACTCAACTGCAGTGAGTAAATATCACACAACAAGGAATCCTACAGAAAATGGAAAGCCAAGCACATACCTCTTTGGCTAGGACACAGTGCTGCTCTTGCAGGAGCTGTGGCGCTCACTGCAAAGGAAGTCACATACCTGCCCACCCCCACTCCTTTTTTTACCTCTACTTTGCACAGAATGCACACCAATATCCAGTAGGATTTTGACTAAGGAGAAAGTTCTGTTGCTTCTTCAGGATCAATTAGCAGTTCATGTACATTAGTCTTGCAGTCAGGGTGCACTGACAGCTTGTATCATCAAACTAAGGCCCTTATGGAATAAAAAAAAGCTGTTTAACACAGCAGCTGGAGTGTATGCTAAATGACTCAAGTTATTGGTACTTGATCACACAGGTCATTATATCAACCCACTGAGACGGACATCTTCAAATTACCTGGGTTTAGGATTTGATTAGGATTTGAAAGGATTAGGTAATAAAAGAAAAAAATATAAAATATATATACAAAGTAGAAGGGTTTCAAATTTGGATTCTATTGTCTAAATGATCCCTTTACATCTTTCTCGGTATGTATAAAAAATTTATAATCTTCCTATTTCTTTTCAAAATTCCAACCCTTCAGACTTCCCTAGGAAAGTTTCAGTTAATCGCATCTCCAAACAAGTTAGCACACCTTCCAAGGCATTTGTGGTGAGGTACATAAACAACCAAATAACCTGTCTCAGTGAATGTACGCTAGCTAGCAGGTGTGGATGGAAGCTTTATTCTACTATGAGCAGTATGCAGAAGTAACTTTCTCCGCAAGACTACAAACCTTGAGGGATTACTGCTACACCTCAACCTTACTTTCACAAAGTTATTTTCTAGTACATAGTGTACATGTACTGTACATGGTGCTTGGCCCAGTGTACAGCTGACAGACTTATTCATCATTTATTACACAGGAATGCATCTTTCATCTCTCATTTGAAAGATTTAATTTAAACCAGGAGTCAAATCTGTTTCCGTATATAAAGGAGAAACATGCATGAATAAATGAAATTAGGGGACTAAAAAAACAATTAAACATGCTTACTTTTGTCCCATAATTCCTAAAGTTAAGAATAATTGAACAGTTATTAACAAAATAAAGACATATTGAAGTACCTAGAAGTATGAATAATGAAATGACAGTACCAGTTTCAGCTCAGGTGGAGAAAGCAAATAGAGATATGCATAGTAATGCTGAATGTGTAATATAGATTATGGTAATTTTCTATGTACTAGTCCATGTTACACTGAAAATATATCACCTTCTACCAGGACACTCCTGGGATCCAAAAACTGTCAAAGAAACAGCTTGCCCAAAGACAAACCCAGCTGCAGGAATAGGAATGGTCCTAAAATATTACCATTACAAAACACTTATATAATGTAGAATAAAACCTTATTTTTCTTCTGAATCAACAAAAATAAGTAATTCTTCTGGGTAAAAATACCTAAACAGTTAAATAATGCATAAAAATTTTGTTTAAAATGCACATGCAAGACATAGAACAACAACTGTTTGAGATCCTTAGAGCAGTGAGCTTTGGAATAGCTGCTGAAGTGAACAATTCTATGAATAAGCAGAAGTGCAAAAAATGTACTGTGGAGTCTCTTACTCTGGGGGAAACCATGCAGTCACAATGTGACCAGCTATCCTAGAGTGAGGTCCCACTAATTTTCTTCACTAAATTTCAGTGGCTTCAATTTCCTGCTTTTATGAGCAGAAATGTTTCAGAAATGTCAGAGGAGTAATTCCTGTTTGTAAACTTCCTTTTGTTCAAGATCTATGAATAACATTTTAGACAAAATATACCCCATAATAAAGTATATATGCTGTAAAACACTACTTACGTCTATGAACATATGTTTCAAATCAGTGACTTTATATGGAAATACATGAAATTTGGCAAAAATAATAGCTAACTTGCCATCAAGGGGAAAGCTCAGTATTGGATGGCCACTGCCTGGAAAATGAGACAACTGACCACAAAAAAAGCAAAAATTTCAGAATTAGTTTATAATGTCATGTAGGTTTGAACAACTGCTGCACCTTAACATATCAAACTGTGTTTATTTTAGTTTTGTAAAGTGGCTTTCTATCTCTGTCTTTGCTAATTTGTACTTGAATGACTTATGAAAAAGTTTTGGTTCCCATCAAGATAGCTGAACAGCTTTTTCCAAACTCTCCACTTGTTGCTGCAATATAAACTGAACAATCCATGATTTTTTCCCATTCGCTGTGAAGCAATTCTGTGGCTGATAAGACTTGATAAAATTTTTATGAAAACCTCAACTATCTTTATTTCCCTACCTACTGGAAAGATTTATAATCCAAAAGTATAGGTAAACTGATGTACAAATATTCTAGGTCCATTCCAGGTGGCCACTGAAAAATGTCCTTAAAAAGTCCTCTTTTTACTGTTTAACAATGGATACTATTTAAAAGCAAATTTAAGACAATGTTTTCTCCCATTTCAACTGCTATAATTTAGACTACTAAAAAGGTTTTTACAACAGAGATTCTTAATCTTTTACACACCTAAAATAATACTTAATTTTTTTAGAAAAGCAAACATTAAGACTGCAAAACTTTAGATTTTCACACAGTGTTTGAATATTCCTGAGATTTCAAAATACATTTTTGTTGGGATTTTTGTCTGTTTCAGTATTTATAACATTACACATTGACAAAAGAACACATTACTGTCAAAAGTAGGTTGACATGTTGCCAGTTTAAGATTTGGGTTTTCATTAAAATTTTTGTACTTATTTGCAGGCAGTGCTCAGCAATTTCCTCATACTTTACACAAGTAACTAGAAATTTAATATTTTTGCAGTACAAAAAACCCCCAAAACTCATCTTTGTTTTGCTGCTGTCCAAAATTTCCAATGAAGTTGTAAATTTTTTTTTTTCTATAATGGAGACAGGATCAAATTCCAAAAGATGTCTTAAGAAGAATATACTCAAACTTTATGTATCCAAGCAAAGTAGTATTGCGATAAGCATAGTTCTGCAAAGAGATCAAAAACTAGATGCCTCTTTCTTTTTCTTCTCCAATGTCCCACCAATATTAAGAACACTTACTAAAGGATTAAAATACCAAAATTTTACAAGATTTTGTCCCAGTTACAAGATGAGGCCTAAAACAACTGCTTTGAATAATAAGATGTTCAGGATTGAATCCCCTGCTTATTAAAATGGAAGCAATTTCTTAACATTGCAAAGAAGTCTGTGTATACTAGAAGGAACCAGATTCTTAGGTGTGTCAACTAAAACACAATGACCAATTATCAGGTATCTGTGGATAGAATAAAAAAATATAAATAATTTTCTTGAATGTGACTTGTATACGCAATGATATTCTAAGGCCTTCCACTGCATGCATTTTTTGTTGAATTCTATATTGTGGCAACAGGTGATGACAGCACCATTATTTTGTGTTATTTTAGCAGTCACTGGTCTTCCCAGTATTTTTCACCACTCCCATTTGCTGGCAGTATATCATGGCAAAGATTCAAGAGAAATCCACTATGAAGCTGATTGTTAACTGGGAAATGACAACATGAAAAGCCATGTTTAGAATTAACCTGTCTTTAATATTTTCAGGCGCCCACACCCTCTCTTCTTTCCAAACCTTAATTACATCAGCAGCTTGACAGAATCAAAAACCAAACCAAAACAAAAATGCAAAGAAGTAGAAGGGGAAAAAGGTGTAGCCCCATTTAACACAAAGATAGAGCAATAATCCTCCAACATAGGCAGAGAGCCTGGTAACACTGAACTTGCCAAGAGACAAATGTCTTAAAAAAATAAATACCACCAGCTAAGAAGGAATAATTTTCCACCAAAAGTATGAGGACTTACCACCACTGAGTGTAATGATAGAAATTTTCAACTTCTTCCTCTGGGAAAATACCTGATTTTTATTGGTCAGTAACTATGTACGTAACTGAATTCTTAAGGATCCTTTCTCACAGAAGATGCATTTTCTCCACTAACTGTTTTAAAATGAGATTTTCTTTTTTCAGTGATGCCTTTTCCTGGTCTTAAAATCAAGAATCAAACATGGTTAGAAGGGTAAAAGGGATTTTACCTTGGTATTTATTTTAAGGATCCTTAGGTGCACCACGCCCAGGTGGAATGCACCGAAATGCACCCTGCAATGCACACACCCGATAGATCGGGTAGAACCTTATAGGTCTTATTAATTAGCATATCTATCAAAGATTCCCCAGTGAGAGGCTCCAGTGAGGCCCCCTCCCCGAGGAACCTTCCCCTGGATGGTTCTATCTTAGTTTACAAAATGTGTTCTGGAGAGGACCTTGGTATCTGGGGCTTTCTGATCCCTAACTACAAGGCTTCTAAGATGTTTAGTCTCCTAGCTGGACAAATAAGTCTAAGAATGTAGGCTAAAACCCACTAAGAATACAAAAGCTATAAAAAGGTATATAAAAGGGGTATAAAAGACAAGGCAAAAAATCATCATGGCATCATCAGAACAAAATGAACCCTCAAAACAAGCAAGGATTCTATAATCCCCTTGTTTATTTCTTTAATACAAGCTCTAACCACTGACAGTGGTCAGCTACATGTCAAGTAAAAAAGGATAACTGTAAGTCTCAATATAGCTATGTATCTTTAGAGAGTGTTTGTCACCTGAATAAAATGCCTCTGCCATGGTGTAGTGGGCCACACTGCTTTTGATGCTAATAAAGAAACTCTATATCCCTTAAGTAATGTCTGTACTTCCCCTGCAAAAATATGTGTGTCAGAGCCAAGTAGTGTCATTACACAATCAGCATCTGAAAATTATTCTACAGATCCACATTTCTGCCGTTTAAACAGTGGATATCCTGACATGTGCACTTCAAAGTCAATTCTTCATTGTTCAAAACTCTCATCTCCACATCATCAATCCACCCGCCTCTCACAATAATTAAAACAAACAAACAAATAAACAAACAAACAGGAAAATCAGAGTTCCTGTATACTGGCAAGTTCGAGTGTTGTCCTCTTCTCAAACTGTGAAAGTTAGGAATAAACAGACCTGCAAGATCTACCCTGTGAGAATCAAAACCAGTTTGAGTGCTTGCAGAAGGCAAATGCTGACATATGCTTCTTCTATATTATGACATCAAAGAAGCAAAATTCCCTGCAAAGTTCCTAAAGATACAGCATTTGCATTTTACATTATTATTAGAGGACTGTGACTAATAGATGCAACTAATTACTTTAATTCCTTTTGCTACCTTTTAATATCTATATTTGGAAATAATTTAGCACAACAGAAAAGAATGACAAGATTAAGCAATTAGTGCCGAGGCCCCAAAATACCTAAATTACATACGTTTTTAGTTAAAACCAGACTTTTTCTTATCCTTTCATTTGGACTCCTTTTGCTTGTTAGGGTTTGGAGAATGCTTGGTGAACTGACAGCAAAGCAGACAGCTTTCACTGAAAGGGTAGGGAAAAGAGGTTTTTGTGAACAGAGAAAAATAAGTTTCTTTGCTTATTTTCCTGAACTGCCAGAGAATATAGCCTACTCTGCCTTAGAGCTAATTCTCTGATCAGTTTTGATGTGATATCAAAGAAAAAGAAGACAAATATAGCTTTTGAGGTACTGTGCAGCTCATCTAACGCTTGCGTCACACCACTGGCAAGTGGCACAGCACCATGGATTCAACATGGACTGCTGGGTGAGACTAAGGTCTGATTAGAGCATGGTTCCATAACGCAGTGGAGTTTTGCAGTGTCGGGAAGCCACTGTTATCATCTGTATCTGATATTTGTCTCAGAGTTCCCTGCTTTCACAGTTCTTTGCAACTTCCAGCACTCAGCCACATATGGTGTTTGCAGTATGCAGACTTAGAAGTCCAAAGACTGGCCACCCTTGACAGGGAATGGAGGAAAGAAAATCTGATTTATGACAACAAGAGGTTGTAATAGGAGGAAGGCATGGGAAAATTCTGGAACTTGAAGAAAGAAAATGGAATTTAGCAATGTCATATAGTGTTTGCATATGAAATCTCACAGAAGAAACCAGTAGTGAAGTTTTGGTCAAAAGCCACATGTAAAACTGCATGTAGTGAACTGGGGCAAACACCAACACTTAGGCTGAAGTGAGACTCCCAATGTCCACATTCAGCTATGTAGAAACCGGACGCTTTCTGTCAATGAAGACAGTGTCAGGGCAGCAGACTGTCCTTAAGCACAAGTGTGAAACTGCAACACTGAAAATTCAGTCTGTAACACAGAGCATTCTTGCTGCAGCTACTGATCACAACTATTAGTGACATAAATTTTGTTATGCTCTTTTCTTGAACATGTGCTTTCGTGTACCACTACACTGGTTATTTTCGTTTTGCAAGAAATCACGGCATAATTTAATTTGGGAGGGACCTCCATTTACTCTAACATTAGAAAATCCTGGTCTGCTCCACTCTGGTGATACCCACAAACTTGCTGACAGTGGCTTCCATCCCACCATCCAGACTGCACACTACTATTCCCAGTATTGCTTCCTGAGCAACATCAATGGTTACTGGCTGCCAGCAGGACATCTCACCACTGATCACAACTCCTATAGACCAGCTGTCCAGTTAATTTTCCACTTAGTGACCACTGATCCAGCTCACAACTCACCAGCATTGTGACAATGAGTCTACAGGAGACTGTGTTAAACATCTTACTAAAGTCAGAGTATGCAACAGGCACTGTCCTCCCCTTGTACACAGAGCAAGGCATCTCATTAATGTATAATTAGTTAATGCAAAAATTGGGAGACCAAAGACTTAGTTACCCAGATTACTCCGAACACAGATGCAATCCTGTTACTAATGGGAATAGTCTTTCATTTGCTTAAATGAAATCAGGCCTTTACTATATTTGCTCCTATTCTTATTTTATTTGTGATATTGGTTCTAACAGGTATTACTTAAAGAACTCTTTAAAACAAACTAAGAGGAATTTAGTGAAATGTAATTAATGTAATTGTGGGATACATAGGCTCTTTGATTTTTATCAACCTTGGTGTCATAAATCACCGAAAAAAATGTTTTCATTTTTTTTTCATTTAATGTTTTCATTAAAATCTTACATTTTAATTAGGGCAAACATATAACTTAAACCTCAGAGTTCTGTTTCATTTTAATGTCCAAATCCTTATTTTCTCTGTATGCAATATATACTCAGCATTTTTCATACTCCACTTTTATCTGTATCTGGCATGACAGATCCAGATAAAGAGAAGCATCAAGTTACAAAACATGAAAATTCTGTGAGACTTGAAAAAGCAAGAAATGACAGTTTGAGAACTTGGAAACTAGCAGGCACAGAGAACACTTAGTTGCTAATATCTAATAGTTTTGATATTCCTTATATTCCACACTCACAGCTTAATGCTGCAGATACTTTAAGTAAGCTACCTGATCTGGTGGAAGGTGTCCCTGCCCACGGCAGAGGGGTTAGAACTAGATGATCTTTAAGGTCCCTTCCAACCCAAACCATTCTATGATTCTGTGATGTTTAATTTGTAGGTTAGACGTTCCTATCGTGGATAGCCTAGGAGAATAAAATTAGTCTGTCCATTCAGAGTTAATTCCAAGAATTCCTTCTTGCAGAAACCATAGAAGTCCTTTAGAAGACCACCTCCAGGAGCCCTGCACTCTGGAACTATTCCAGTAGGAAAGTTTGTGAGACAGCAGCCCTGCCCTACTGAGCTGCAGGAAAGAACTGAAATTTGATACTTAAACTGGAGGATATCATCTGTATAGCTAATTGCCACCGTTTTTACGGTATATGTATAAGTACATGAATAAACACTTTGTATATGTTGCAGGGTCCTTAATTTATAAACGGTCTAGATTGCAACTTTTATTTGGTTTCCTACTATGAGACCCAATAAAGAAAACTTCACTGTTTTCCTCCAAAATGATGGCTGGTGCCTCTGCACCTGACTGTAATCATTGTAGAAGACTGTACTGGAAAGCAACACAGTTCTGACTACAAATGTATGGAAAAAAGTAGTTTTTCTTTTTAAATGGAAAACTGTTCTGAGGAAAGCAACACACCTTTCTGAACTATTACATTCTGTTTTAAACTATAGCATCCATCCACTTAATTTGGTACCAAAGCACTCCTTCTCAGATGAACAAACAAGCATCTGCTCTCACTTTAAAAACAGTAGGAATTTTGAAGAAGTAAAGAAGCTAAAAGTACAGCAAACACCAACATTGCTTTTAACTTAAATACAGTGTGTTTTTCAAAGTTCAACATTATCAAGTGCTATCACAACTACAAAGATTTTTTTACCCTACTCTTGTAAATTAAACTATCAGGACAGTTTCTCATTAAATAGTCTTTGAGTAGCGATTTGCCATGGACATCATCATGTTTCAGAGTCAAAGTTTAGATGTTAAGTTTTGCATCTCTGTGGAGCAATGTTGAATCTGTGCTATAGAGCAGATATGTGCATAGAACATAAACATTAATCAAAACAATATTCCTCTATGAATCATACAATCATAGAATGGTTTGGGTTGGAAGGGACCTTAAAGGTCATTCAGTTCCAATCCTCCTGCCATGGCCAAGGACAACACTCCCTAGATCAGTTTGCTCAGGACCCCATCCAGCCTGGCTTTGAACACTTCCAGGAATGGGGCATCTGCAACCTCTCTGGGCAACCTGTTCCAGTTCCTCACTACTCTCTGAGCAAAGAATTTCTTCCTAACATCTAACAGAAACTTGCCCTCTTTCACTTTAAAGCCATTGCCCCTTGCCTGTCATTATCTATCCATATAAAAAGCCCCTTTCCCTCCTTTTTATAAGGCCCCTTTGGTACTGGAAGGCCACAATGAGGTTTACTCAGATCCTTCTCTTCTCCAAGCTGAACAACTCCAGTTCTCTCAACCCATCTTTGTAGGAGAGGTACTCCAGCCCCAATCATCTTCGTGCCCCTCCTTTGGGCCTGCTCTTTCTTGTGCTGAAGACTCCAGACCTGGACACAGCACTCCAAGTGGGGTCTCACAAGGGCAGAGCTGAGGGGCAGAATCACCTCCTTCACCCTGCTGCTCCCACTGCTTTTGGTGCAGCCCAGGATGCAACTGTCCCTCTGGTCTGCAAGTGCACATTGCTGGTTCATGTCCAGCTTTTCACCCATGGGAATCCCTGAGTCCTTCTCCTCTTGTTCTCAATGATTTGTCCCAGTCTGTACTTTCATCTGAGCTTGCACAGTAGCAGATATCCAAGGAATCTGGCAATGCATACACTATACAATGGCAACAAAAAGGGTAAAACTTCAGTAAAGACAATTTAACCCAGGTCAACTGCAGAATTTAGATGGCTACAGCTGTACTCAAACTTTGCACACATGGCATCACCACTTCACAATAAATGCCTATTCTTTTCCCTTTCTCTACATTTAAATTTATCACTGCCATCCACCGGTTGTATCTTGCCATTTTTTCTGAACAGTGAATCAGACTGTAGCTGTATATGCACAGCTTAGCAGTAGGAATTAGAATAACTCACAGCCTTGATTTACTAATGCTGTTACTTCTGAATAAACAGTATTTTCCAATTTTGCATCTTATGCCTTACTGTTTTCTTTTCACTTAAATCATATTTGCTTCCAGTTGAAGGCACTATTTTTTTTGAAACACATTAGAAAATATATTATATATTCTCCAAAAGCACAAATAAATATTTAAGACCTGCATATTCTTCTTGTTCCCTGAAGATCTTGTGCGACACTGTCATTCATTAGCTTGCTTTGGGCCATTACATTTCTACACATTTTACTTATACTGGCACACAGCCAGCACTGACTGTTCAACTCTAGAAAGCCCACATGTTTTTGTATTTTTTGAAACTAGCATGACAACCATTCTGAAGAGTAGCTCTCACCTGGTACGTTAAACTGTAAAACCATGAACATTGATGCTCTTCTCTCTCTATTTAGTGCTGAAAGTGAAACTATTTTTTCAGGTGCAACAAGAGCCATATGAAATCTCCCTAATGTGTAGACATTCTGTAGCCATGTTTTTAATGGAACAGATCCATTAAACTTATCTAGAAAAGTAAAAAATAAATGCAAGTGTTAAATTGAACCCTGTGTATATTGCCGGACAAAAATCATAGCTCTGACAAATGCTGGGTAGCACTTGTCTCTTTCTCAACTTAAGAAGAGACTAAGAAGTAATGCAGCAAAAAAGATCCTTTGTGCAGTGAGAACGACAACAGTTTTCCTCCAACATATGAATGAATCATAATTGACTCTGATGAAAACTGGGCAAATACTGAAATTCAAACAGTATCATAGATCTGTAAAACTATCAAAATATACATTGTTTACTTAGTTTGCACATAAACATGTAAAAACTATTAACTTCAATATATATCGCCTGAATAGCTTCTCAGACTGTATGTGGTAACTAAGCATGAGAATTACTTGGATTCAAATAATTAGCCAAAGCCCTTCAGCAATATGTGAAGATTTTTATTTAGCTAAACTTTTTTTTTGCTACCTGTCATGAAAAGGTACCTTTGCTACCTCCCTGAAAAGGGAAGGAGGAAAACTGAGGCTTTAATATAATCTCATTGGGATTTTTAAAGTAGAGTAAACGGTGCAAAATGTATTTCTAGTGAAAATGTTTCTATCAGTTCTCCACTGACTACTCCCCTAAGTTTGTCTTGCTCTGATGTTTCCTTTCTTACTGTTTCTGAGCCATTTAATGGCAGGTACTCTCTTTAAACTGTAGTACTCAAAATATTATCATCACCTAAATAAAGTTTTAAAATCCATTTCCTGTGTGTTAATTGCTTACATTACTTGAGAAGCTAGGAACAAAGGGGATTAGAAGAAAGCAACCCTCATTTGTGCAAATTCATAGGCACTGATCTGAAAATCTGACCTAACCTAAATATTTGGACCTTCAGGTTTATGGGCTTATCCAGAAAAAAACCTTAATACCAAGTTTTCAGGAAAATGCTGTAATCTTGCTGGATGAGGAACTAATTTGATACACTAAAAAAATAATGTGTACATATATAGATTGTTTAAAAACAATTTCTTTCTGATTTCCACTTTTAAATTAGAGAATCACTAATTAATTGAAAAATTATTATTTGTCTTTTCTTCAATTAAACTAGCTAAATATTAATTAAAGCTCATAATTATGCTTTTCAATTTAGGTCACTAACTGCAGGTTCCCTAAAAACATTTCTAACTGAAGAGAATTCTTCCATTATTACTTGCATTTCAAAGTATATTGATCAGCAAGATCCTGACAGACAAGTATCTTACAGAAGATAACTTTTTTAAAAATAATGTTTGTTTCAGAGGGGAATTTATAATAAAGTATCATTTAGGGCACAGTTCATTATGATTATTGTAGTTGGAAAAACACAATTGCATAAACAATTTGCACCATATGAAATAAATAATAACCACAGCAGTTGTAGATTCAGAGACTGTGTTGTAACACTGGCTGGTGATCCCTAGAAAATTTCAAAATGACGGTATCTCTGCAACTGGAGAAATCCTTGGAGGTGATTTTCTTGGTAGGTTGGCATTGTTCTCTTTCCCTCCAGTCTGCCTGACTTTGCTAAGACTGTTCTCTATGCTTTTCTCATACTTGACACTTTTGTATTTGAATGCACCATGGTTCTTTAACCAAGAGACAGGTAACCCAAAGGTGGAACTCAAATACCGATGTAAAAAATCAAATTTGGTAAGGTGCAAATGCATGTCACACTTACTGGAATGCATGCAACATAAAAATCTATAAATTAGCACCGTTCACAATCATTACATTTGTCCTTTGCTCTTCCAATCTAAACTGTTCAGATTGGTAAAAGGAATGTCATTGTAGAATGACACAGTGCACAGCTGAGAAATAATATGACATCTTTGAAAATCAGTTATGTCTGAGAGCCTAATGGAATCAAAAGGGGAGGATTAAAACGTTTTTACAAGTCAGTTCTATATTTATATATTCTTTCACATATATATATATTATGTATATCATATATGTATTTAGGTTCATAGATAAATATGATCAAAGTTATAACTATATTTCATATACCCAAATATAGTACTTATATTGTTCTATTTTGGCACTCACAACACCAGCAAAATAATGCATTCCGAAAGTTTGAAATGTCACACAATTTTAGCACTTCTGTGTGAAAGGGAAGTCAGTAGCCTGAACAAACCTCATCAAAATTTTGGGTATAATCAGAAGACTGGATTCCAACATTACTCTTCTTCAACACAGCAAATTCTTGATCCAAATTCACATATCAAGAACAATAAATAGTGCTATTAGTGACAGACAAGATGCTGTTCCTTTACATAACCAGAAAAGTATTCTCCTTACAGTATGGGCTAGTATTCCTTCCTCAGCTTCTGCAAATTTTAATTTTTTATGAACAGGTAAAAATCAAATCAAATTACTTTTAAACATTTTTGGGTTGATGTCCAAAAAAATACTTTGAGTGTTACTAAGTAAAGTTTAAAGGCATTCAACAGTACTGAACTGTAAGAACAGGTACAGAAAACATGTGCAGTCTTGTACTTGAAGAATACAGGACAGAGAGAAACTGGCGTGAGTACAACAAAGAGCCCTGAAGGTTATTAAGGGACTGGAGCTTCTCATGTATATACCTGAAGAGGCTGGCACTGTTCAGCCTTATGAAGAGAAGACTCAGGGGCATCTTACCCATGTGTATAAATACCTCATGGGGTAGGAGGTTGCTCTTTTTCAGTGGTGCCCAGCTGACAGGACAAGAGGCAAATGGGGGAAACTGAAATACAGGAACTTCCTTCCTTCCTAAGCTTCACCTAAGAGTATTCTGTAATGCTGAGACTGAACAGGTTGCCCACAGATGTGGAGACATTGTCCTCAGAGATACTCAAAACCTAACTGAGTATGGCCCTGGGCCATCTATTCTAGCTAGCCCTGCTTTAAGCAGGAGGTTGGACTAGACAGTCCCCAGAAACACCTTCCAACCTCAGCTATTCTGAACACCTTGAATTCACTGGCCATTTTCAATTATATTTACTAGAGGAATAGCTATCTTAGACAGGATTCTTCTATTTATTTGATTATTTTAAAAATAAATTAGCTGCTGGGAAGTCAAGATAGACACTCTTTTAGTCTAACAGTCTTAACAGCTTTTATCAAAACTGAATCATGATTAGGAATTGCAGCAGGCACACGGGCAGTTGCAGGTGTTATTTACTAGTCTTTATATAGTCAATGCACCAAACTAGCCACAGCTCATACTGCCTTTGCCCAAATGTGAGAGCACATGGGGAAAGCTAGCGAGGTTACAGGATGGCAGTAGGAAGGAACTCAAGAAGTACAGACAGAGCACCTCAAGGTATAAAGAAGAAAGGATTGAGGCATTCACTGTTCAGCTAACTAATGCATTTTTATAAATTACTTTGAATGAGACTAATAAAAATAAATGTCAATTTTATGTTAATTTTTGCTACTTAAAATGGGAGAAAAAACTTGCCTTCTTGCCTGTGCTGCAAAAAAGATAGCAGAATCATAACACTATGTGCTAGTAGCAAGAAACCAAGCTAAAGATGGCAGATGGTGCAATGGCTTAAATATAGAGCAAAGGCTCGTGCAGTCTTGGAGATCTCTGAAATAATGCAGATAACTTGTAGAGTCTGTGCTCCAGCGTTCTGCTGCAAAATGGGGCTTGTTCTCCCAGTGATGTCAGAAGGATAAATTCCTCCAATATTATGAGGTTCTCAGTCATTCCAACAGCAGAGGTAAGTGTTGCTGCTGAAAAAACTGCAGTCATCTGCATTTTCACCTACTACATTTTGTTTTAATCTCAGTATTTAATTTTTTATCTACTCTATGAACAACGATGTTTTACTCCTCAGCCTCTGTTACTTTTCTGATGCGACAGAATTTTTTCTTTTGCATGTTCCTAAAAGCATCCATTGTTTTTGCCAAGACAAAATAACCACTAAAATTTGCAAAGAATGAAAAAAATAGTTTTTAAGCCTTGATCACGAATGACAGAACTACAACTTATATTGGAACCATAATTTTTGCGAGTAAAAATACAAATACTGTTAAAACTCAGGCGCCTCAAATCAGCAGTGACTTTGGTTAAGCGAAATTAATGGATATACAGCAGTGTGCACATAAATCCTTGCAGGATCAGAACAAAGGGCTTGACTCGACACCTGCTGGAGTTGACAGAAAAGCCTTGCTTTTAAAGATTTCAGCAAGTTCAGAATCAAGCCATCAATTTTTCCTGTGAAACGTGGAATAGAGATGACCAGACTTTAGTAGTGAAGGCATTGTTTCACATCCTATTTTGTAGAAAGAGCTGCTAAAAGCATGACCAACCTGATGTTTCTCTTGGACTGCTATAAATCACAAGCAACTTAACTGAAGTCATTAGTGTAATATGAGGAAGGTAAGAAACAGGAGCAGGGTGTTGGTACATGAAGCTGTACTGTATCAGCCTCCCTTAAAAAGAAATTTTTAGTTAACGTCTTCTGCTTAGAAACTAATGGCATGACAGAGCTCAGGAAAGTTTGCTTTTGGAAAAGCATTCTCAGAGAGCAACTATTTCCAAAAATAAAGATTCTATTTTGTTAGCACTGATAATTTTAAGAACAATGGGGTTTTAAAATTTTATCTGGAAAAATAAAATAGTCTTTGGTTTACAAGTTAACAGAAATATGTTTGAAAACCACTAATTTCTATGTAGGTACACCCCAAGAAAACAGAACTGTTTTTTTTCAAATACATAGTTAAAACCTCACTGCCACAGAAAGACCTCATAGCTTCTCTAGTTTATTTTTACATGTCTGAGTACAGCCATAAACACCCCAAAATACCAGTTTATTATGGAAGCTACACATTCTTAACTATAAAGTTATGAACAGAGTTGCTACTTTGATTCCTAAATTATCTGTAGAAAAATGCAACATTTTTGGAAATGTATTTTGTTTGCAATCTCTTCTTTCTCAGTTAAGAACTTGGTAACTTCTTTGTTTAGTGTCTGTTATCCACACAGTTGATTAAAATCAGGAAATCAGGTATGAGAGCTTTCTCATTTAACTGTTTTACCATTAAGCTGAAAGGTACAGAAGTGCTTCTTATACAGTGCAGCCAGAGGATGCATGAATTTAGTTTTTGCTGTATGCCTAAAAGAAAATTACCATAATGGGAATGCAGTTGACTATGTAGCAAAATGTATTTGATCTTTATCCTCTGAGGAAAAAAACAGGAAAATGAGAGAATTCAGGGAGGAACTCTTTCTTTTAAATGTAATATTCATACTCCGTGTTGTAATAACACAAAAAATAACAGTTATATACATGTATATAAAATGATGTCTCAAAGCTGAACCACAGAATTTTACTAGAAGCCCTGAAATAAACCAGCTTTTAATGTCACTAGAAATCCTAAGTCAATGTACAAAGCAATCCTTTGTATTGCTCTATCATAAATTTTAAATGTTAAGTCTTACATGGTCCTCAGCCATTAAACATAAATGGGCCAAATTCTATTGAAACTTGCACTGTTTTGGGGAAGAAGGTTAGTAACCAGAGCATAAATCTTGTCAAAATTTCAGCTGGCAATCAGCTCTGTAAATCATACTTGTATTTATTTATAGGAATGACGCTTTATAAATTATTACTGGTCTGTTTTTCCTAAATATTTAAAATCCAGCTTTCTATAAAGTTTATATTGAAGATGCTTAGTAAGACAACCCATCAAATCAGTAAAGTTATTTCATTTTACTTTTTGACTAGCATGTTTTATTATTGTGCAATATTCATTTTGCTTACTTAATTTGCCTACTATATACATTTAGGTGTTTATTTTAAAGAATTATTCACAGAATTCAGCAGAAGAATGATAGAAGGAAACAGTTCTGCTATGTAATAAAATTGTTTTCTTTAAGAATCAAGACAATTTAGTACAAACATGCAATTATTCCACCATTGAACAGTAAGCAAATTGACAGTGTAACACAAAAGAATCTCATCCAAATCAAATATTATCATCAAATATATTAAAAAAGAAGTTTATTATAAACACAAATGTTGCACTCAGCCTTTTTGGTACTTGCATTTGGCTTTCAGTAACATGTAAAGTCTCTAAACATGACAAATTATGATTCTAATTAATTATATCATATTTTTTATATAAACACACACACACATATATATATATATATCTATGTAGGAAAGTTAGTATTTACAGTACTTTTAATCTTGCACAGGGCATTGTCTCACAAAACCTGTATATGGACTCTTGGAGACAAAACTTGACCCAAGCATAGAATAGCAGTGAAATGAATTTTAGCCGGGATAATTTTTCAAAATGCATTCAGTTTTGCACAGAAATACAATTCTATAAGCTTTATCTTCTGTTTTCTTCCCAATGCTTGGGCTTCTCAAGAATTTACAGAAAATTGGAAGTAACTACTATAGTAGAAGACAACTGCACTATAAAATACAGTACTGAAAGTAGTGTATCTCTAATTGAATCACCACAAACAAGGCTTACTGCATGGCAAAAGCTATTATTTATTAAGAAGCTTTATTAATTTAAGCTCTTTTTAAAGACCAGTAGTATAGTCAAAAGTATAATTGTTCTGCATATCTTACCTTGGGGTTGAAAACTGTTTTTTTTCCCCCAGTTATTTCCAGGACTTGCTTTTCCATAGCTGTTTATCAGACCACAATTAAGCCACTTGGCACCATATTTCACAGTTAAACACCTTTGCTCAATGATAAAGAATTTTATTTGCATTAACTAAAGTAACTATACTAAGAAAAATTCCCTTATGATATAAAAATTTAACTCATTAAAAGAATCATGCACAGCACATACTTTTCACTTGGAAGGAACACATTCTTAAAACTTCGTGCTGAGCTACTTTTTAAAAAAGCACCTAGGGGTAATATTAAAAAAGGTAAAAGAGCTGTGCTGTCACCTAGCGGATAAAGGTAGTAGAAGAGTATACCTGGGATTACTTTTTAAGCTACTTACAGTTTTAACAACATTAAAATATACTTCAGATTTTATATTGATTTCCTGGAAGAGACATGTAAACATGAGAATTGGATCTATTGCTGACATAGGTCCTCTGAGTATGTTAAAGACAGACCTACGAAGCCTTTGGATCTGAACATATCTTTTAATTGTTTCATTGTAACGTTGGCCATTACATTTTAAACCTGAATGTAAACATTACATATTTAAGAGCCTGAGATGAGAAAAGCCTCAGATGGAGGGGCTGACTGGTAGTGTAGACAACACATAGAATAAAGACAAAAAAATGCTGTGCAACCTACCTTTCTTTTGTCTTCTGCTGTGAACACACCATCTTGTTTTTGTACTGACAAAGGCTACACGTGGTGCTTCTGAGACACGAAAATGCATCTACACTATAAAGTTTAAGTCACTGAGTTAATAATTCAATATGTGGATTAGACCCCTTAATTGTACAATTTCAAGTAAAACTATATTTTTTTCTGATAAATTCTTGACATAGGAGCAGGTAAATATTTAATTGAAATTTTGCCAAAACTTTTCACTATATTAGTGCCTGTGATTTAGGACCAAGGGAAAAGCTTTGCTTCAGGATGTTAGTGTCAAAACTCAAACCAAGCCGATGCTGCCACTTTCCCCAACCCTTCTTGTGCAGAAGAAAAATAGTGAAGAATTGTAGACATATGATGGGATTCCATCCCACTTAGTCTAATATGGCAGGAGAGGAAAAAGGTTTTCAGAATAGTTATTTGGTTACTGACCATCAAAACAGATTTTCAAAGAAGAAAAACTAATATCTCTTACTGAAACAGTTAAAGGTATTATCTCCAACTTGCATTCATTCAATAGTCATATTCTCAAGAAAATTTTCTATTCTATTCCTGCCTTTGAAAGACTGGCTGAAGCTCTGCATAACCACCTGATCCTCATCCACAGATTGGGGAATTTTAGGAAAACGTAGGAAGTATAGATTTCCTTTACTGGTCATTTTTGTGAAGTCTTTTTTTGCAACACAGAGTAACCCATATTAGTTTTGCGACTATTAAAAGTTCTTTGGGAACATGCACTAAAGCAGGTCACTACAAAGCATTAGTTCCATAAAAAACAAGGTATATGCACAGGAACTTCCATGAGATGCCTTCACGGTGTTGTATTACCTGACATTAAGTCATTTCACCCTTGCTTGCCTTCAGTGAAGCAAACAGATTTACTTGTATTAATGCTCCAATCTTAAAACTGATTCATTCCACTAAGTTTCACATTAAAAAAAGAAAAAGGCACATAATATCCTACCTTATATTGCACTTTTCAGAAGACTTAAAATATCAAGTCTATGGCTTTGTACTACCAGAAGACTTGATAAACACCAATAATGTGTTTTTACTCAATACTAAATGTACAGTTGTTCTTGAAATATTTTAAACAACTAAATAGCCAGCCAACAAACCCCTCCAAACTGAAATGCTGTGGAAATCAGAAATTACTATAAAACTGCAAATTTTTTTTCAGAATTTCCATTCAACCATGTTTACAGCAAGTCAGTCATTTGTTTGTTTTCTGTTTCGGCACAGAATATTTTAAGTAAAAGGTTTCTTTCCACATGCATGCAACATGTTTACTAAAACAGTATACCACATCTACAGAGGAAATCAATAAACACTGTAGATATCAGAGTCACATGAGCCATAGTATACATTTTTTCTTACCGAAAGGTATGTATTTTTTTCTTGCACATCCCTTATATCATTTGCTCCCTAGTTACAAATTGTGAATACTCAGCTTGAAACAGAACTGAGCAAACTCCTTGCACTGCAAAATTTTTTACTGAGCTAAGTACTGAGCATAGGTAGAGGTGAACCATGAGTTTCATGTGACTTTGTGCAATTTAAAAGAAGTGGCAAATAATATGATGTGCTATTTTGACCTTGGTGTGTGAGAGCTTTTCCTCAGTCTCTTCCCTTTCATGCTAAACCCAGTGATTAGAACTGCTTGCAACAAATATTTATGATTCAAATTCTGTGAGCAGTCAGCAGTATGTGCTTACAGCTCGTACTTTCCGACAGTGTCCTTACAACATGTTTGCTAGAGTATTCAAAGCTGGAAAGCAAACATCAAAGGGCATGATCAAACGAAGAAATTTTTAAAAAAGTTTTGGCAAAACATTTACAAATTCTCTCCTAGAATGCAACACTTTGTAACCTAGATTGTATAGAATATGGACTTTAAACAGCATTAAAATATTTGCAATATTGACTGATATTTAAAATGGACTATGCCAAACTTTAAATTAAAACATGATGGGGTATCTCCAATGACAGATAAATAATAAATGCTTTAAATTAAAGAGTTACTTTTGGTATAACAATTTGTTTCATCTAGAGAAGGCAAGAAAGTTAACAGTTTCACAACTCTGGATGAAGGGAATCCATTTTAATCCTCTGTGCCTTCTTTAAAAGACATTAATTATTAAAACAAAACCAGGACATTCCAGAAGTTACTCTAACTAGGTGTTTCCTAAAGCTGGAGAATTAAGAGTTCAGCACAGTCTTACTTTTTACACTCATTGTATTTTGTGAAATACTTTAGAAAACACATATGAATGATGACTTTTTAAAGACTGGAAAAAGTACAATACCTGCTAATAAGCAGAAGAAAGAAAAAATATTTCCCTCTGACAGCAGAATTAGATCCATTTGGTGTCAAAGGAAATGCAGTTATCTGTAACCTGTATTTCTTTGCAAAGACCTTAAAAGCCCTCTGAGATGCACACTGTGAGGACATATCAGTTTGAAGAAAGTTTGGGTTTTTCCCTGAACATGTGATGGCAATTCAACTGTGTTCAAAACACGTGCCCAAATCATCTGTGTTAAGGGCTGAGGACAGAGCAAAAACTGTGGAACTACTTTAGAAAGTGCCTAAAGCAATGGAGGTGGTTGCATAAAAATGGTCTGTGGAGGGCAGAGAAATGTGGTTAGTAGGGTTTTGCACAGCTGGTCATCTGCTCCCCTCACTTTCTCATTAAGATAGGGTGGCCGGGGCAGGGCTGGTAACGTTACTGACATCCAAACCCTATCAAGTTTCTTTGAGCTAAAAATGGATAGTCCCATCCCCCAAGGATGTGCTTCTCTTTCCTCTCATACCTGACAAAAAAGACTCATGGTTGAAAACATTGTGAGGCAAGAATTTTTTGTGAGATTTCCCACCGGTTCTGAGTTCTGTTAGGTTGAAGATACAGCAGTTTCTTTTTTACCTCCTGTCTCTGCTAAAGTGGAAAGTTCATGGACACAAAGTAAAAAAAAAGAGAAAATAAATCTAATATATGAAAAGAAAGTTTAAAATTTATTAATAGAATTTTAGAAAAAAATGCTAACAGAAAAAGACACCCTTGGTCTGGGTTTAATTTTAAAGATTAGGGATTACTCTAAAGCTTTATTGGAAGTTTTATTTACTTTATAAGAAACCCAAACTATCACAATCATGAAATGAAAATTAAAATAACAAATGGTTTCATGTGTCACTGTAAACAAAAGATGCAACTAGACAGAGTCTATCCTCAGCCCAACCATGGGCTTCCTGTATATATATGCCACTCAATCTTTCTGATGCTGTAGTTCCTTGGCTGTGTAATTAAGCTAGAACTTCCCTGCCTCAGAAGCATCCTATGAAGATAAATGAATAATTATCTGCTTTTGTGTTAACATGGTGAAAAAATTCACGTAGAGTCCAAAACTGGGAATAATTGTTGCAGAATTTAATACAATTTAAAACAGAAAATAAGATGTTGAAAACAGAAGGATTTATGATACCAGTAATTTCAAGATTTTCCTATTTCTTCCTAAAAAAAAAAGGAAAGAAAAACCCAACAACCTGTTTACAAGCTGATAATTATATAAACCACTAACATAAGAGACCAGGAAAGTTGTAAATGCAAAATTACTATTTTCAGCTAGATTAATTACAGAACTAACCCGTACTAACTTTAATAATGAACAGTGATACTTATTCAAATACAATTGCCTTTTGTAAGTTGTTTTTCTAACATACAAGTAAGTTGTTTTTCTACCATACAAGGTAATCAAAGCCTAGTGTTGAGACCTCGAATCCAAATCAGCAATCTGATAAATGGCAGATGTCTGCAAGACTTTACAATCTTTCCTAAAAGCAGTTACAACTTGGGAAATGGAAGCATCATCTCTTTAAGAGATGTCAGGCATAAATACAAGGGAAAAACAATTCAAAATGATCTTTTCTATGGTCTGTTTCATATGGAAATAGGTTCCCATGAATTAAAAGACTCTTAAAAATTATTTAACTGCATTTAAACAAATAACCAGTTGTGACTTCTGCAATTCCTGACCATTGTTAATGTCTAACTTTTAATGTCATCATTAGAACAGCAAAAGAGCACAATTCAAAGATATATTGTTAAAACAATTATTCATAAGAAATCACTAAAATACTTTGGGAAAGCAAAGGCAGGAATCAATCAATAACAGCTTGCTGTCCAGAGATAGCAAACAAGATGGCTTATCTACAAATACGTTCAACACTTCATATCATTGTAACAGGTCAGTGAAAAAGGGCTCCACTTCAGCAATCTGACTACATACCTAGCTTGCAGTAGAGTATCACAGACTGGGCACAGCTTCTGCAATGATAGATGTTCTTAGCATTACTGCTGACACAGGCTGACTTGCCCAGTCAAGCTTTTAGTATTTCATGTGTGTCTCTTCATGTTTCATTACATAACAGTTTCTTTTACGCATCTCACCTCTCATAGCACTGTCATTATGGAAACATTTCTTGAGTAATAAAAAACCATAGAGTCCTCCTGAGTCAAAGGTCAAATGCAGTCAGTTTATTGCAAAAAACTCCAACAACCCACCAAAAAATCTCAGCTGCAAGTTACTCCTTCACTCCAAGGAGTTTTATATTTTCCTTGTCTTTTGAAACAACCCACAAGTGATAATGAAATGCTTAAAGCAATAAGGGAGAGAATCAGGTTTCATCTACCTGGACTGTCTGGCAGCATACTGTGTAACAATAAATGAGTGTTCTTAAGTCACAGCATTTCACTGGAAATGAGGCAGAACTTGTGTATTTTAACAGCTTTTTACAACTAGTAACCACTAGCAAATTTATTTTACTTTCTCAGGGAAGACCAGTGAACGTCCCTAATTTAAACTAAAGGGCCATTCAGCCTCAAAGACAAAAAGCACTTCTGCTTAGCACCTGAGTAATACATGGAATATGTACAGGTGAATCAAGAGGACTGGAATCAAAGATAGTTTGTCTTTGGCTGGTCTGAAAGGTCTGACTCATTTCCAGTTCTGTGATCATTTATTATCCAGAAAAGAAAGGCTAGCTTTCTGCACTGCAAACACAGTGGTGGTCTGCAGCTCATGATGAATAGATTTACCAGCTCTGCTCTGAATTGCATGACATAGAGTTTTCCAACAGGCTCTGACACCTGATGTATGTTTAAACTTCCTCGCACAGAAAGCCCTGAATATCTACCTGCATGCACTTTTTCTTGAAGTTATTATACACAAAATACATTCTTAGATGGCATATAATTTAAAGTGATGTTACAGTACAGAAATATTTTTAATCAGTAATTTCATGTCTGATAAAGACTTATTTCCTTGCCAGTATTCTGACTTCGGTACAGCACAGGAGTTTGTTTTGGTCTTAAAATATCAGTTTCCATATTTTCAACTTCCACATTATACAAAGTTTATACAAGACTTGATTTACATTTGTAGAATAACAGAAAAGTAAAAGACATTAATGACATTTTTTTATACCCAAATCAGTGCAACTATTGGAGCATTTATCTGCACTGCCTCGTGATAAATAGCAGAAACACCAGCCAATTATTCCTGAACTTGGGAGTTATATGCCAAACTAAGCATTGCAAAGGTCACAAAGTCCCTATTAAAATCAAAGTATTCACTGGAGGAATATCACAAACCCAAGAAAATTCCCTGGCAACAGTTAACAGTTGTCAAATTGATAGTCACACTGTTCATTACAGTTTACTTGTTTTTGCAGATAAAAAGTAATTTAACCACTGGACTGGAAGCCCACACCTTCTTTTAAAGAGCCTGCAGTCTGAGTAGTTGTAAGTGTGGCCAAGAAAATAAAGCAATATTAAAATGTTATAATTAATCAAATATTTAGAATTATCAATTGAAAAAGCCAAACCAACACTGATAAACAGTCTTTTATCTGTAAGGAAAAGGATCAAAATACTATGCAACTGTATTAAACTACATAAACCCACAATTGCACAAAAGAGGACATTATTTTAAGTGCTTCTTCTAACTATGCCCCCTCTGACATTCAATTTAAATATGTAGGATAGTCCAGCTTTTTGAATAATGTGTCTTAGTTGATTAGCCTGATGACAACACTGAGTCCTGCACACACAACAAATAGAATCCATCAAAAAGACAAAAGGAAGAACAACAAAATATCTTTTCATTCAGCTCCTAATAAATCAATGCCACTAAACTCTATGCAGAAATAAGCAAAATGTTTATTACTTTCTAAGGTATTCTAGAAAAATTCAATACACAGTGGGATGAATACACTGAATACACTCATAATTGCTGACATAAGTTGTTTTTTAAAATGTTATATCACTTATCTGAGCTTTAATCTAAAAATTCTTCAACAAAGATACTCATTCAAATATTCTTAGAGTTATACTGAAGATCATTTGTACTGTCTCATTTCAAAATTTTGTAGAGCACAGAAAACCTCCTCCACTCTGCTTTATAAAGCTTAATTTCCTTCACTTAGTCCTCCCTTTTTACACTGTCAGTTCATGCATCCATGTTTGCTTCAATTCTTCCTTTTTACAAGGAAGAGGATGTCTTTGGTCTTAGTGGAAAAGAGTGTGTTGTCACTCTCAATGCCACCAGCTGACTTCTACATTCACTTGTTACACTGGTAAGAGAGAAAACAAAACTTAGAGCACCCTAAAGAATATTGAGAGGCTATATACTATGCATCAGGATCACGCCTTTATTTGGATTTGGATTTGGATTTGGATTCAGAAGACAGAAAGGGGGAATATCATCTGGTTAAAAGACTTTCACCTTTATTGTAGAAACATGAACGTTACCAGAACATGACTGGAAAAGATTCTAAATCAATTTCCTTCAGAAATAAAATCAGGTGTATAGAGCAGGCATAATTTAGCTTAATTGTTCCATGTAGATCCTGGTTAGTGAGAACAATTCTTAAATAGATCAAGTCCTGTGTCTGTGGAAAATCCAAGAATTATAATATTAACTTTTTAAATATAGGAGTCTATACAATGAACATCAGACAGAAATCTGGTCTTTTCACAAGACAAATTGTCAGAGTGTGAAAAGACCACACATCCTTTATGTCTCTGAGAAGGCCCATGAGCCAAGATTACCTGATCCACTTGGGTGCTGTTAACGTCCCTAACTTTGTTGTTCTTAAGGTGTGGTGAAAAACAAACAATGTGAAAAATATTCTGTGTTTATGAAGAATAAGAGAACTTGAGCCTATCATAGAATGTGCTGAACTGGAAGGGAGCTGCAAGGTTCATTGAGTCCAGCTCCTGGCCCTGCACTGGACAGCCTCGAGAGTCACTCCACCGAGACCCACCACATGCCTGGAAGCATTTGTTGTGGTTTTGGATTAACTCATACACTGTTGTATCTGAAACCTAGACACATGCAGGTTTTTTAGTTACTTATTTTTTAATATTTTTTGTTAGATTTTCTTCAGACTTGGTTGGATTACAACCAGATAATTTCCCTGACTATATCTCAATCCATATACTTCAATGACCCAAGACAGGCAAAACAGTTTTGGATTCTATGTTTTGTTGGCACAGCTAATGAAGGGGAATGTTTTTAATAAGCATCTCCCTTTTTTGTCCTAGTCAATTCTCTGTCAGCACAAGTACACTGAGTTTACAATTATACGGATCATTGTATTTTGAGACAAGGAAGATGAAAGCAGACCAACAAAGTGCATAATATTTCCAATATACTGATATATTTTTTTTTTGTCTGAATAAACAGAAATACAAATGCGCAGTCTCAAGGAAGACAAAATCATAGCCTGACCTTTAAGGACAAAGTTGGTATTAGGATCCTTTAATTAGTTTTGTTTAAACTTTTGAAAAAACCCAACCTTTGGAGTCAATGTCAGTTTTGACTGAAAGGTATCTAGAAACTCCAACTTTAGCTAACAAAACTGATCAAAGAACCAAAAAGGTTCTCATTTCACACTTACTACAAGTAAGAGCAACGTACGTGTTGTAGTTAAGATGAAAGCTTAAGTTTTACACAAATATAAGGAATGTCTTTGCGTGTAAAATACTTCACAATTTCAAAACCAATTCAGTATTCAGATAAGTAGCTGCTACAGTTGAGTTTGTTTTAGTCTTAAGATTTTAAATGGGAAGTGAGGTTAAAGACAACCCTTTCACTGACTTGATCTTATAGAAGAAACAAATCAACTTCTTTATTAAATACTGGCACCATCTTTTCGGTTCTTCCATTTCCAACCATTGGGGATAGATATCTTCAGATCCTGGTTTTTGTTTTCAGATTTTTTCTTTAAGTGACATTCAAAAGAAATAGTCAAATAGAAGACAGATCTATTCAAATTACGTGACAACTGTTATTGTCATTTTCAGTAAAAAACTAATTTCTATGACATTTGCTCAGAAGATTGATCCCAGAATCCTTTTCCTAAATATTGCTTAAAATTCTGGTATATTCATCTAAAATTTTCAGGTCAAGTGAATATATTTAAAGGAAAAATTATTTCAAGAAAACGATATTTATAAAATAATCAAAGAGCATCTATGTCCTGATAATCAAAAAAGAAGACAAATACAGGAATTTCTTCCAGGGAAAAAAAAAAAAGAAGAAGAAAAAGAGACACTGTATGAAGTCCCAAACTGGTCATACATTTTGGTACTGGTCAATAAACTAGACCACCATATATAAACAAAACATTCCATTCAGCATTATGTCAACCTTTAACAAAAAGATCATCAATCAACTGCAAATGCATGTTCTATGCACCTGTAAAATCTGATGGACATTCTTTCAAGTTTTTATTTCAACACTGTGTCTGTCAGAATTACCCCCCACTATAAACTTATTATTAATGTTGGGAGAAGTTTTCCAAATGTCACCAAAATGAATTAGTATCACACTGAGCCCAAGACTTAAGAGAGTCACCATATGCATGTATGTATTTTCCCTCCCATAATACTGACACATTTATATCTTTTCCACGTCTGCTCCAGGTCTGGTGAAACTGCACAGCATGTGTCTCATTTATTTTGTTAGAATACAGTGACACATACAGAGATTTAGTTGCATGAAATTTGTTGAAAAATTGTTAGCAACAATGTCCACCTATAAGATGCTCTAAATTAAAGTAAAGTAAGCAAAAAGGTTTTTACTGATAGTATGACAAAGTGAGTTAAAATACCTGTTGCACTACACATGGTTTCTAATGGGATGTTGGAACTTTGCAGTGTTTCACATGTATGTATAGGATGATGTGTTTGATGATAAAGGACTCTTTTTCGTGGTGGATAAAGCTGTAAGAAGATCAAAAAGCTGGAAACAAGACCCAGATAAATTAAGACTGGAAATAAAATACTTCTTAACACAGTGTTTGTTAGCCCTTAGAACAATTTGCTAAGTGCTTGTGGATTGCCTGTCACTAGTATATGTGTTTAAAAAAAAGAAACAGAGCTAGGCAAGGGAAGACATGTAGTAGTTGTTTCAGAGGAACTCTACTTCAAAATAATGCTTTCCTAATTTGCGCTCCTTTAATTTATATTCAGTTTCATGTTTATGAACTTAGTGTTCAAGAAAGATCTATAACATACTGCAGCAGCAACATGCTATCGCTTATTTAGTCATTAATAAGGCTAACAAATTTCAAGGTGAAACAGACAATGGTGTTTCAAAGGAAAAAGGCTATTTTCCATTTACCCCTCCACTTTGAACAGCATACATACGCACATGAACGTTTTCAGAACTATCCTCTTGACTTCAGTCTGTCTACTACTTAAATAAAGGGAGGCACAAGACTTAATCATTAAAGATTTTAAAATATTCTTGAGAAACCATATATTTTGGTATATTCATCTGTCTTCCAGAGGCAAAAACATCCTTCTCAGCTTCCTCTTTGCATATACAACATAAAAAAATGCAAGCGCACCAATTAAGTATGCCTGATTTCCTGTAATCTAGCTAGATTTTCTATTTATGTTTTCCCCTACATCACTAATTCAATAATCTACTCTGGCACACATTAGCCATCTACCGTTTCTTTCCTTTGCAACTGAAAAGGCCTTCATTATGAAGAAAGCAGAATTCTGAACAAATTAATGATGACTCAGCTCAGAGCTATATTGATTTTATTTAAGTACTTCATTAAAAGTCAATGAAAGTCATTCAAGGTTATAACACGAGACCCACATTCAGATTTTACTGGAGCAAAATTCGACCTTCTAGACACTTCAACAACAGTTTGCCTGAAGAAAACCTCACTGTAGGTTTTATGATTTGTCCTGAAGTAAAGAATAGTTACTTATCTTTAATAAGGACACAGACAATAAATGGGTAAGTTGCTTAAAGATTAAAAAGAGAAAACAAGACTTTCAGAAAGTTTTATATCTTGTGCGGTTTAGGAATTCTGTGCTGGATCCTGGAATTGTTTCAGTTGGATTAGGTGTTAGATTTCTCTCTACAGCTGTGTGAATCCTGCAGGGTTCAGTTCACAAAATGAACCCCTGCAGTTTGATTCAGAAGGTTTGGAAAGAAACCAATATTTCTTTGTTCACTTACAGATTCAAGCATTTGGTCATCTCTTGAATTCTTAGCACCTTCGCGTTAAAACATTTATCCCTTTAATCACTAACGAATGAATGGAGGCAGCCCAAGGACTCCTTCCATATGTGTACAAGGATGTAATTCACAGAGCTCCAGTCTTTGAGTCCCCTGAGGATCTGACTATAAGCAGGAGGAATAGTAGAGTTTTCCTGCTCTCATTTTACTCCAGGGAACTCAGAAAACCCAAAGAGCTTCCAGATCTGGAAAGCAAGGTGGCAAATGCTAAACAGACTCTAAATCCAGCCATTCAAAAAAGACCAGAAACAGGGAAATCACCAACTGGTAACTTGGATAATTCCACTCAAGGAGCAAGACTCTGAATTATGCTCTGAGGATGCTGGGAATTAGTAACTAAAGCGAAGTCCTGTAGATTCACAGAGTTACTCTTTAAAGAAAAAATTAAGTGTTACATCATTTCAGGATGAATGAAGATGTTTGGCTATATGTTGCAGGAAAGTTACAGTGTAAATGGTCACAACCCTCATAAGCACAGACTCAGATTCTTTGAAGCATCATATCTGAAATATGCTGAATTTTGTATTTGATACAAATCGTTTGTGCATCTCTTCCATGCTTCCCACTTCATTTGTTGTACTGACCTACATCTTGATTTTTCTTTTCCAGGCAGTAAAAGACTTGCAAAGTATCTCCAGTCCATAAAGTTATCTTTTTTTACTTGTCTTGGCCTGCAAGTGTAGCCATCTGTGGCTATCAAACACTGCATTAAACAGAAATTTACATCTTGCATTTGTGTCTCCTTTCAGCCTCTAGCAACATCAAATTAGACTGGAGTATTAGGTTACACTAGCAAATCATTTGTTCACCAACTCTACAGCTAAGCTATCATTTATATTAGTAGAGTTGTGTATCATATTACTCACATGCTGTGCTAGCTTCTAGAATTTCCACAAAACTGGCTGAGAAATTAATGTAAGTGATTGAAACTCATCACCTTGCATTGAAGGGGCTGGTGCTAATCCAAGGGTGAATCATCTTAAGTCCTCTGCCTGGTGTGGCTGAAAAGCCTGTATGTTTGTTGGTGATTAGACACCGTATTGCAGAAGCAATTTTTGAGACATCTTCTACATGTGAAAATCGTGATGAGTTTGGGAAGAAAGTTGTGAACAGCAATGAATAGGAAAGTTGAAGAAGAACCTAACTATTAAAACCCCAAAATGTCTGTGGAAAGATTCTCCCCCTTCTCCTTCACTAGGGAAGAAGAAATAAGGGCTCCAAAACAAAAGATTTTTAAATTTTATCAAAGGTTTTAATTTGATGGATGGGTTTCATATTAAATTTCAAAAATTCATTTTCTTTTTGTTTTCCATTTCAGTAGCTCCTTCAGCCAGTAATCTTCAAACCAAATTATTATAATGTGATCTCTGAGAGCCTGTTTTTGAAAGCTACTTGTACTCTGAATGTTTTATAGAACACAGTAATAAAAACAAATGAAGACCTTTGCCTGTAAAATTAATTTTACACCTAATATTTGCTGTGAATCAAAGGTCTAGGTTTTATACTGTTGGAGATCAGCTTCTCTGGATAGAAAAGGGTAGAACAGAAGATATCTTCAAATGGGAAGAGAATGAGGAGAAAAACCTCACCACTGAAGGCCCAGAAGCCTGGGATCACCACTAAAAAATTTACCATCTGCACTGTCAAACTGAAGTTCATTGAATCAATTCTTTTGTCTTATGTTTCTGTTCTTCTTCATTATCTCACATTTTTGTTTCAAGTGTTGGAACTGTAATATCTTCTGTGTACTCCCTCTGTATAAAGTACTGATCATCAGATATCCTTTATGTCTATGTGCCTGACTGACAATTATTATGGATAATGTGCATCAAGGCAGCTCAAATGCTTCGAGGCACTCTGAGAACACTGATAACAGCACAGAGTATGTGTTAATTTATGAGCTGTTCGCTCTGCTTAATATAAAAGGGGGAATGCTTTTAAACCAGTGTTCTACAAGCTGAAAACTAATCTCCTTGTATGAGATGTCAGAAGGAGGTAATATACAGCCAAGGAAAGCATCATTTAAAAGCAGAATCAGTAGTTTGGATGTCTGATAAAAATCTTTAAGCAGATAGTTCATTGGAAGTAGTTTTCCTAATCAGAAAGGAATGTTGTATTAAATCATCATATTTTGAGACAGTTTCTGGAAGCATATGTGTTGCAGATTTTCTACTAATTTGGAAGGCAGCAAGCCTCTATGAATAGGAAAGCACACAAACCACATCTGGGAATGCATAAGTAGTCCTGTGGATGCTTCCATGAACCATGAATGCTGGCATGAAGCCAGCATTAGGTTGGAGTTTAGGTGTTAGATCTAAAAATGATTCAGCACATGTGGCCACACAACCAGTATTCTTTAAAGATTACATTTTATCAGTTACATATACCAGTGTTGTAAATCTATACACTTGGCCAGAATTCTGCTTCTCTTGTCTCCTGAGCATGGAAAATGAATACAAAAAAATCATGAACAGTTGCTATTCCTGCTCTTACATAATAGCAGGAAAAGAAATAAAGGTAGTGGGTGAAAAAGAGAGACGATTTCTCTTAAAAGCACTTTTATATAGGAAATCCATCTATGGTTTTGTAGCAATGATATGTAGATGGATGTATTACCATGTCACCAGAAAAAGAAACATTGTTTGGGCCCCTAACTGAGCTTTCCATGTCATAAATTATCAGGACTTCCATCCTTAAGCCCTGTTTGACCCTCTTGAGCTCCAGTCCATGTTTTAAAGAATGACTGCAGAAACTTCAAGGACTGACACACTGTACTTTACCTTCAGTCATATACAGGCTCAGTCTCCAACTGCACACACTACAATAAAAGCAGTGAACTTGCTGAGGATCTGTGCATGAAATAAGGTTGAGGACAGTGTTTGCCACTCTTCTTCATTGGCATAACCTGACCACGGTGTAGGCTAATTCAGGTTGTTAACCCATTTGATCATAAGAATGGCTGTAATGGGCCAGATTAAAACACCATCTAGCCCAGTACCTGACAGCAGACGTCTGACAGGTTAAAAACAGAGTGAGCAGAACGCTACCCTTCCCCTGCCACAATAGACCTCGCTAATTTACAGCTGAGGGATTCCCCACACCAGAGGTTGTTCCGTCTGTGTTTCATAATCCTCAGGATTTCTTTACAAAACTAAAAGCCTGACTTGTTATATGTCCCCTGTATGAATACTGCTTCATGGTGAGCCTTGCCACCATGCCCAGAACCTTGCCAAATTCTAACATATCTTTACAGAGGCAGAGGGAGACTGCATATGGTCTTCAGAATACAGTAATACAACAGCTGAACAAAGAAACATAAACTTTGTTGTTTAGTTCTACGTTCCTTTGCAAGTAATTACTAACATTGAATTGGTTTTCTTTTGATTGATACTAAGCCAGTATTTTTGCAGGACTGCTATTTCTATTTGTGTCTTTTGCTAAAGGAATACAGTACAAATATTTCTACTTCTATGTAGAAGTATTATAAGCCCAAGATCTTACTACTGAGTGATGAGATGTCTCAAACTCTGTCTTTTCATATGTAAGGATTTCCCCACCTCCTATGCCTAATAATTGTCAGTAACCAACACTGATTTTATCTAACATTCTTTCACAAAGCCATGAAATGGACTTTGCAAACTCCATTTGCAGTTCTCTATATTTGGCCCTTGTTTTAATTTCTTTCTATAAAGTATTGCTGACAGATGGTCACCTCATTATTCCTCCCCTTTTTTTTGAGAAGACTATCTGGTGATCTCCATTTACTGTGAAAATTGACCATTTACTCTTAATTTATGTTTCCTTTTCTTCAGTCACTTATCCAATACAAATATTTTTTCCTTATTTTCTACCAGTTTCTTAAGCAACTTTTGATGAGGACCCTCCTTGAAAGTCTCTTAAAAATCCAGCTATATTACATTATTTGTGCACCCTTCTTTTGACTCCCTCTGAAATCCCATAATTTGGCTTCCCTTTGCATTGGCTATTTTGATTCTGCCTGTCTGTTCTAGACTTGATTCTACTTCCTGCTAATAGGAATAGCACAAATGCCAAATTCTTTCATCTCTCCCCTGGATATTTCCTGAAATAAATTTTTTAAAATGTCAGGAAAAAAATCATCCTACGAACCACCAGAATAGTCTTGCTCTGATTTTGCTTCCTAAACAGATCACCATGGAACCCTGCAGGTCCCTCACTGTCAGTCAGATGAGCTCCATAGCCAAAGAACAAATAAAATATCTAAGGAAGAGAAAGGAACAATATCACCTTTCCCACAAGTTATTTGTTGATCAGCTGAGGCACAATTCTATACAAATTGTTTAAGCAACTTGGCTAATTTCCAAGAAGGAACATTGGGGGATGCACAGGTGTGCTGCCATGTAGGTTCTCCATTCTGTACAATGGAGAACTTCAAGCAAACAGTATCTCAAAGCAGAATAGCTGAAAGCAAAATAAATTTTGGTCTAAACATCAGTTCTATTTGCAAAACTAGTTTTATGAGTTGGGATAGATGCTAATGCAGTGGATTCTCATAACAGTCACTATTTACTGACAGTAAATGTAAATGGAGTCATTAAGTTCTTTTAAGTAACAAGGCAGGTAAAATAAAATCAGTCCTCACGCTAGAGAACAGCACATATAAACAAATGTGGGCAGAGATGTTGGATTGCGTGTGTCTGCCCACCAATTAAAGAAACAGCAAGAAACTCAAGAAAAACTCATGAAGAAAACATCAAAGTAGTGCTGAACACAAAAGGATGTTTTGTGATCCTGGGATTTCAGATTTAGCAGTTTCTGCTCTCACCGGTGTGGCTATCCAAAGAGATGTACTAACACAAGTGAGGAGGAAAGGGGGACACAAAAGGCAATTTTTCTTCCTGCCAATTTTGTATTGGAAACATGCCTAGAGAAGCTGAAGGAAAGATACTGAGAAACAGCAAGTAAGATATTATACAAGGATTGGAGGGACGATATGGAGAACTGGGGGGAAAAAAAATCCCAAAATGTCCAACTTCTGTACCTGGCACAACCCTAGAAATGAATAGCAAAACATATCATATTTGTCCATATGCCACTAATTCTATAAAAGAAAGAGTTAATGTGGCTTTCATAGAGGGAAGTTATATCTCACAAGACTGTTACCTCAAACAACGCTAGTCAGCAAGTAAATAAGAGTAAATTAATTGACAGAGATGGGGTGAAGGAAGCCCATTTTGTGATTACAAGAAGCACAGAAAAGATACTAGAAGAAACATTCCTAACCATTTACTCATGGTTGTTGTCAGAGGGAGCTCACTGGACATTTGCTCTGAGCCAGTGGATGCATTCCTATCTCATCCTTTTCTCACATAATTTATTGAAGCTGAACAGTTCTGAGGCTTCCAACCCTTTGCTAGATCTGGTTATGATTGGCAAAAGAGTGAAAAAATTATGAAGGGGAGTGAACAAAAGGCAGCAAGGGAGACACACAGCAGGAATACACAAGCCTTCTTTCTTCACATTCCTAAACGATTCCAGCAAAAGCTTCTGCTGAAGACTTGGCCACAGTTTGTATCTTGAACCATTTAGAATGTAAAAGGGCATTTTTCATTGTCTTCAAACATATTTGGATTTAATGATAAAAATCCCACTGAAAACATTTTTGTCTTTTACTATATGTTCTGTTTCCTGTGATACAGTGAAAATTAAAGATCCCAAAGCTACACAATTACAATGTCTTCACTGATATATCAATATTTACATTTCCCTATTTTAAGTATGGAAGGGAAGATAAGGATCTTAATTAGGGTCATCAAGTAGTTTGACTCATAAGTTGTATTATCTTAGCTGATTTCATATAGATTTTTGCTAGTTTCACATGCTTTTTAGAAGTATTTATCTTACTAAAATTCATTGTTATTACAAAGCAAGGAATTAACCCTACCCCGCATTCAAATGCACTCTGATTTAATAGGCAGAATTACAGAAACACAGACTTTTACATATGAATACTATGAAATTCATAACTGTTGCCTCATTACATTGAGAAGTTAAGTTTCAAAGTCAAATCACATGAAAACCTTGGAAAATTCCAATATTGAACTCTGCAGCTTGAACATATTTCCTAGTAAAAATGTATTGTTGTTTTGAGTTGTAAAGTATGGTTTAGAAGACAAATAGGACCAACTGTAAATAATGGCATTTAAGTATGAATATTACAGATGAAAACAAATTCCTTCTAGCATCATGTGTAGAACACACTTCATTTAGAGAGATCCGTAGCAACATTTAGATGGAAGTACACTCAGTACTCTTGAAAGCAACTGGGTCTGGGTAAGAAGTCACAGGGAAAAACTCTGTGGCACAGGAAGTCCTTTCACTTTTCAGAACGTCATCCATCATGCTGGGGAAATGGCAGGAAAGTAACCTACTACTACTTAATAGGCTTCTGCATAGCAAGTTGCTTTGAAGCAGCAGCTGCCCACAGTAAATTTCGCTGACCCTTAGAGCCTTTCTCCAAGTTTTCCAACTGTTTTGTCTCCTGAGTTACAACTCAGTGTTAGGTCCAAGTCACCAGCACCTGACAAAACTTAGAAGCTCCAACAATGTGAGAACTTAAAGCTTTCAGGGATGTTGTCTTTTCCATACAACACCAGCAGTGAGACCTGATGCCATTACATTTACTAATAGAGAAACTTTCCTCTCTCTGAAACGGGCTATTTTAGAGGACGGCATCACACAACACGCATGTGCACTATTACAGAATGTAACATAAATAAAACGTTGGATTCCTGGCACAGTAATTAGCACTCTGTCATGATACCACACACTACATCTTATTCATTAAACCTTAAACATGTAACAGTTTAAATCTGCTGTTCGCACCAAAGTGGTGAAAATAAATATTAACATGCAATTGTAGAGAATTGCAGGATAGAACAGCCTAATACGTCAATTAATTAAGCCTTATATTAGTTATTTACTCAAGACCTGCTAATCAAATTCACTCCTGCATGTTTTGTTCCAATGCCTGGGAACTCAGTGACAGCAAATTACTTGTTCTGCTTCACTTCCTCCTTAAACCATTCCTTCTCACCAGAGTTTGTGAAACTAAGACATTATACCACTCTCCTTCAAACAAATCCTATCATTGTCCCCTCCTGTCCTTGTTGACATCAGGTGTCACCTTTCTTCTCACCTCCCCTTATCTGTTTTCTTTGGAGCCCTCTTCTCATTTTTCCCAGTGCTGCTCCTATGTCCCCTTCCTGTCTTCCCCTCCCAATACCCATTTCCTATGGGTTCCTTGCATGCCATAATACTCCTATATTTAAGCACATACCTTTCACAGTGCCACAGTCCATCCTTCTAGAATAAATAAACCGAAACAAAATGAGAGATTAAAGATTTTTAAGAAGGTCCACTACTTTATTATAAATTTTGTGAATCAGGGTATTAGTCACTTTTCCCATTTTCTTGAACCTCTGATTTCTCATTAGCTTTTCAAATGGACAAGTTAGAGAATAAAAGTTTCATTTAGCTTCAACCATGGTGAGTAATCTAGCCTGATATAAATGCTTGGCATGCTTATGTTAGTGTTGGAGCTACAGCTACTCTGTTAATGTTCAAGGTTAGGTTGTGTTAAACACCAAAAATAGAAACATGAAATACTATGGCAAGATTACCACTTGTCCTTTACACTTGCACATATTAAATGGAATGTAAATGTCCTCTTGGTTCCTCACATGAATAAAACATGGTAGGGATCACATAATGGTAGAAAGGATATTCATTCCAAGATCATCTGTCCTCAAATCACAGGTTGGTGTGGTAGCAGAAGAATAGCCACCTTTTTTGGAAATTTGCGTGGGTGGGTGGAAAGCTAACATAAAATTAGATTAAATTGCTACCAGCGTAGAATAGACACAAACCTGACAAAAAAAGACAAAGTCACAGTCAAGCCTTGAGCTATGGATCCTTAAATTTCCTTTCTCATCAAAGAATCATAAAGAGAATTCTCAAGGAAAATAATTGAAGAATCGTCTCCATCTGGGAAAGAGGCAATGTATGAGCTCAGATTAGATGGCTTCCCAGAATGAAACAATCCTAATTTGAAAAAGAAAGATTACCTTTGGAAATCAATTTTAAAATCACATTCAAGGGCTGAAGTGCTACTGAGTAGCTCATGCCGTTGTTGCCAAGTGCAATTTGAGTAAAAAAAGCAAGTTGAGTTTTAAATGACAATACTAAGAGACTGAATACCACTCAATCAAATCTCTGGCTCATTCAGTTAGGACACTTCAGAGAAATCATAAACAGAAACTAGACAGACACTGGCAAGTGAAAGCACATTTTATATTATTCTCTGTTTTGTAACTTGGATTCCAATTTTGAAGTTGAAAATATTACCACCCATCTTTTGTTGAAATCCTCTCTGTTATTTTTTTTCTTTATCTTTTTAAGTCTAGCATTCAGAGTGAAATGAGGTGAATCTGACATATGGAGATTCTAGAGACAGAACAAATCCAAGCCCTCCAGTATTACTGAAATTTTGTGCGATATGGGAACAGCAGGAATTATAATTGCTTCTAATCAAGCTGCAAACGGCATTTTGAGGACTGGTCTGAGAAGTAGATCTTGCTTTTAGCTGGCAGAAATAAGTTAATTCCCTTTAGGTGAGGATCAAAGAATAGCGTAAGAGCCTACAGTGCTCAGCTAACACCATTGTGTCACAGCAGCTCTAAAACCTATCATAATATAAACAATAAACTATGTTATTATAGATATTTGAGCACTGTGATATCTTTAGTTCCATGCACTACTTTAGTCCTTCTGGCTTTCTGGCCAGGGTAATTTTAATTGACTCCTCTGATGCAAGTCTGGAGTGAATCCACACAAATCCTCCTTCATGTTCCAGGCATGACAGTGCCAACAAGGGAGGAATGCAAAGCTGCGAAAAAAATAATTTCTTCAGAGGCAAATGCTAGATCAATGTTTAAAAGTAAACAAACAAAATTCCAATTTAAGTGCACTGACAATTCCCCCTCTCACATCAGCCAAGCCCTTCAGTGGATACAGTAACCACAACTTTTTTTCTACGGTACCAATAGGAAAAAGCCATAGAAAGGCTCTCTGCAATGGCCATTTCAGTACTGCCAGGTAGTAGCCAAATATTCCACAAGTTGCAAGACCTCTTTGTCCAATAAAAATGAAAGGTCCTGAGATATAAAAACTGTATAGTGAAGGCTGTAAACAGATTTGAAATTAGGTTTTTAACTGATGGAGCCAATTAATTTTGTTAGGATGGACCTATGTTTGATGGCATCAAATAAAAATACATGTAGCTAAATTAGTGTATTTCTAAAGAGTTCTTCTGGAGTAATTTTACATGGATAACGCAAGTTTCCTTTCTTGATACCTGCTGATTTCCCAACAGTTTTACAATGTGGACAAAATGACATATTTTTTTGATACCCTGACATATTTAAATTTTGTTTATTATTCAGTTAAGGAAGGCAAAAGGTTATCTATTTCATTCCCATCTGTAAATTGTTTTTCAATTAGGGAAATCAACCTAGCATAAAATAATGAAGTTGCTGGTTTCTGGAGAACAGAAAGATACCAAAGCCATTGCAAAGACTGTGTGCAGAAAACTTGTTTTTCTTTTCTTATTTTTCATTTTCCATTATAATTTAAAGCTATATGAGATACTTAATACAGAACATCAAGTTCCAGTAAAGACAGAACATTCAAGGCCAATGGTTTGTGCATTTTATCACTTACATAAATAGATTGTTTCTTTTACAAAAGGTTCAAAATTAATATTTGAAAACAAACAACCCCTCCCTAACCCCCCCGATGAATTAGCCTCAATGTTCTAAAGAATACACAGCAATCAACAATCAATTAAATATACGGAACGCAAATGAACATTACTGACATACGATACTTCATAAAACTATATATTAAAGAAAATTTTAAAACTTGGACATAACATCTTTATAAGATAATTATTTGCACGCACTGCTTCAGAAAATTCATGTTTAAACAGAAATAAAATAAAAATTATGGCAGTATATCACAAATAAGTGGGGGCTGAAGGATCAGATACAATGAAACAGAATTTAGGAGAGCTGAAAATAGGAACCTGTGCAAATGCCCCACAGTTTTCAATACAGGAGTCCCACTGGCCTCCACCTAAAATGACCAAATGCAATTCAGCATAGTTAGTAACAAGATAAAATCATGCATACTCTATTATTACTCTGTTTCTATTAACAGCCTTACAGCTATGAAGTGAGAGAGTGCTCAAAGGCTCCGCCTCAGTCTTCCAGGGTTTTTAAGGGAAGTGACATTCCTAAATTCCACATCAGGCTGAGAGTAAAATTCTGAATTGTCCCCAGAGACGACTCCTATATCTGTTACTATGCCCTTCTGTTACAGTCTTAGCCCTATCACATAAAGTTTACTCCAGCTCCCCTTCACTATAAACTAAGCTTATTTTTATGTCATATTTTCACTTCCTGCATGCAAATTTAATTTCTCATTATTCTCATTACCTATTAAAAAGAACAACCTAGTCACTCTGTACAGTAAGATTTGACCACAAAGTACCAAAAGAAGCCATATAAATGTATCAAAATGATCAAACATGAAAGTATGTGTTGGAAACGGGGTCCAGATAAAAACTCAATTAATAAAATGACCAAAAAAGTGTCTAAAAATTTCCTTAAACATTTCAAATTTCATACATACTTAAGTGCATTGAATTGTCACAATGTCAAAATTTACATAAAAAGGAAGACATCTATTTAGAAACCAAGAAAATGCCTTAAGAAATAAAGCTTTCTTACAAAAAAAAGATCAAAGAAGATGTAGAGTTTCCAACTCACTATATGCAAAGGTTGAACCACAGAAAAATCAAAGTTGAAGAATAGGACGAATCTTTTATTTCCCCACCATTTGCATATGAATAAAGAGAATTGATAACAATGATATGGCACTAATTGTAAAGTTCTATGAGGAGAGGAGAGAAAAAACAACAAACATGACTCCTAGCTGGAGTTAGGGTCACAAAAAGAAAAAAAGCTAAAATAGAAAGTTGCAGAGTAAACATTTGCAAGTAGTGCTACTGTTCAGAGAAAAGGGAGAAGCAAATGCTCACGCAGGCCATTACCACGCAGCCTGAAACTTAAAGCAACACAACCAGCACAGGATTTTTCTTGCAAGATCAAAAGGAAGCAGCAATGCCATCTGCTGTTTGCTTTGAAAAATTGTTAGAGCAGATGTTCCCATGTGTGGACTCTCCATCCCTTCTACTAAGAAACCACTTGAAAAATAACCATGAAATAACATGGGGAAAACATCTGCATGGAATACAGAAGACCACCAGTAGTGAAGCACAGGAAAGCCAAGAGAGGAGGAGAGAAAGGGCTGGAGCAATTCAAGCACGTCTAAGACTAGGTCAGAGACAGGCACCCCGTTGTGTGGCATAACCTCCATATGTATACATATGTATAACCACTCACTGGTTGTCTTTTCCTTTCGTTACTCAGCAGGAGGAAGCCAGATTTCTCACCCATTGGACCTATGTCAGGCAAGACACTCCGTGTGTATAGTTAAGCCAAACACCACAAAGAATGTGCTAAAGAACCTGCATGGCGAGGGGAAAGAATGACTTACTCCTTCCTCTCCCTTTCCACAGGCTTATAACCCACCTAGCACAATAAAAACACAGTAGTGTATTTCTCATTGTGGGTAGAGAAATTATGTGCTTTCCATATTTCCAAAACCGCTTTTATTTCAAAACCGTGAAATCTTCATCAATTTATACCAAATCTTATATGTATTCTGACAAATCTTTCAACAAGTGTTGTACAATCACAGTCACCAAGATGTTGTGGTACCATCCAAACACTATAGGAGACAAACAGAAACAAGATACAAGGTGCACTGAATGTCTTATCTGTGTCCTACGAGTCTTAAAAGGAGCACATTTACCAGTCCTACAGCACTGTTAGAGATGAATGCAAAATATATTACCAGCAATGAGACTAGCTTAAAAATATATATAATATCAAAAGACATTCTAGATAGTTGAGAAACTGGACACTTAGTTTGCCTGAATTTTAAAAAATGTTCATGGCAGAACATTTACAAAGGACTGACTGACTTGTACAGCATGAGATTTTAGTGAAGAAATTATACACTATGACAAAGTTCTGCAAAAAGCAAGAGAGTGGAGAACAAGCATCATTTTAAAAAGTCTGAAGAAAGAAACTACACAAAAAAGTGAATTTTTTATTTCAGCGGAGACACCGAGGAAATTGTTCATTTCTCTTGACCTTATGACCTCACATTTTAGAAGCTTACTAAGAAAATTAACTCAAATTCTAAGTACAGGCATATAACTTGGCATCTCAAGTTGCTGTTGAAATTGTGCTGTGCAATTTTTTTACAGACAGAGAAGCCTGTAAAGGGAAGTGGGTTTTCTTAGAACAGCGCATTCATCAAACTTCTTCTTGGTCCCATCTCATAATGTGCTTGCCAATGTATGTATGCATAGACCTATTTCTTTCCTGGAGCTGTGGAGGACCAGGGTGGACATTAACAGTTTTTGACTGACCACCTGTTCACTATAATTTTAGGGAAGGGATAGCAATCTGTTCTTCATTATTAGCAGACTGCTGAGTCATGATCTGTACATTATAATAATTTGTTCCTGACTAACCTAAGATTGAAGACTTTCTAAGACTGATGAACTGGTAGATTTCAACTTTTGGAGTAGGTAAATGTTAGGGCTTGGATGGAAATGCAGCTTGCACAGAGACACTTCCAGAAAGTTCTGCGTCCACAGAAGTTTACTGAAGATTTTCAGAGATATGAACTTTTTCTGCTAGTCCACTTCTTACTGTGCACCACTGATGGATCCCTTAAGTTATTGCAATCACAGTGTAGATAAATACTTGGTAAAAACAAGCAAACAAGACATCCTTCATTTTTTATTTTGAAATTGCAGCCACCAGGATTGCTTGATTTGACTGTCAAGAGAGTCAGTCATTCAGCTATTCTTCAGCTTGAACAGTGGTGGGAAGCTCTGGTCATCTCAGAAGACTACAGACCTATGAGCTTGTTTCAAGGCATGGTCGTTAAGGTTCCAAGAATGCACTATTACATCCCTACAGCAAAACCAAACACTGGATGTGAGGAAATGTGAGGATTGGGTTGGTTCTCTCTCTCCCTTCCCTGTGCCCCCTCCACCCAAACCATCCCCACCGATTCAACTGTTTCTAACATGTTCTGGGAGCCTTCTAGTGCAAATTAGCAAAATTCTTCCCTTTCACCACCACACTGGATAAAATACCAAATACGGAAGGTATCACATATTATTCCAGGAAAGAGATAGATCCTAAAAAGACTGAAGGTTCTGCATGCTGAATGCTTCCATTTCCAACGAGTAAACTGAGAAGAAAACCAGCTGTACGAGAGATGCTGGCCCTTCACTACATGTTTACCTATGTTTCAGATGGCTGCTGTCTGTGAGTTTCTCAAAGACCAGACACATATGTGAGCCAGTCCTTCAAATTACAATAGAAGGCAGGGCAATGTGTGCACACATGTATCTAACCAACACGATAAAATAAAGGTGTATAAATATAGTGACTTATCACACAAACATTTCTTCTTTCTGCCAATGCCTTTTGGTATCTTTTTCACTTTTCCAACTTGCTCTTTCTCTATTTTCTTTCTATTTCTCCCCCCTTCTAATGACTTGAAAAATGAATCAGAATTACAGTAGGCCATGATAAGCATTTGTGAGAAAGCAAGATTTTCCTATTTATATATCCAGAGCCTGGTCCTCTGATAACTCAAAACACAAGCTTAATCTTATTTGAAGGTTCATCACTCATAGATCAGAAATTCGTGGATTGACTATAGGCAGCAAGACCCAGCAGCATACTTAGAAGGTAAGGAAACTCAACAACAGCTTCTACTAATATCCTCTGAGACACCAAACATACACACAGAAGTACTGTATCTGCCATCTAAATGAATGCATTTCAGACATTAAAATGTGTTCTGTCAAATTTTGCCAATCTATGTTTTCTGAAACTACACATTTTACATGGGCAAAAACAAATCTGCAAATTATCTGCAAGTTTAATGCTTAAATGTTATATTTCACTAAGAAATAAGACAGAACCTAACAAATGCACACAATTTTTTGTTTTCTCTAATTTTATTTAGACTTTCAGACAATAAAAAAGTGCAGCATTATTTCTGTGAACAACCACAGCTGAACAGTATTTTGTCTTTTATTACCAAGAGGTTATGTATACCTGTGCATTATACAATCTCTAAATAAAACTGGCTGATTGTAAGATTACAACAGGTTGTTCTGACACATTCACACAGCTGTGTCTCTTACTGTAATTAAATATATCATGACTCTTCTAGATTTATATACTACTTTCACATGTGAAGTTGAAGTTCTACCTGCAGTATATATTAGGTTTGCACCAGATGGGTATAAGAGATAAAAAAAATTGATGCTTTGTTCCAGAAGATATTCTTATTGAGAAAATATCTCAAAAAGACTTTTTTTTTTTCCCAAAGGGATTAGAGCTGCATAAAACTACTGCTATTACCTTATGATTGCCTCTATCCTGTAGGGATGAAAACTATCTCTCTCTGCAAAGGATTCTAGAAATGACACATATATCTGTTATCAAGAGGAGTAGAATAACTGATTTCCAAATGTTTGTTGTCTGTGTGAACAGTCCCTAAGTACAAGTAAAAATGTTGCTTTTTCAAATTGCAGAGAAAGAAAGCAAATAAAACAATGTTATGGGGCTAATTTTAATACTAGTGATTTAAGAAGTGAGATATTCATATGAAAAACATCATTTGGCATGCACCTAATGTTTTTATCGCTTCAACTTTATACTGAATTTTGAGTCAAAACTTCAAGTAGGTCTGGGAATGACCATTTTCCAGGAGGGACCATCTTTTCCTTCCATTCACCTGGAGACCTACTAAGGCAAAATGATAACTTAGATGTTTTACAAGCTGGAAGCATCACTGGAAATGGAACACAAGCTGATGCCGATTCAGACAAATTTAGTTGATATGCACAGTTTTTGTAAAATATTCTGTTTCCACATCCCTATTTTCTGTAAGAAATACTGTTATATAGGCTCAGTTCTTCCCGAGTCATTAATCTTAGAGGCCTCAGCTGGGAATCTCAAACTGTGAAGCAGCTGTCAATGCTTAGATGGAAATGTGAGCAGCCAGAATGAACACTAGAGCTGTTGCCTGCTTGTTGCTGCCATCATGCAACAACACTCGTCAGATCTACAACATCAGAAATGCACATTTAGAGCTCCCTAAAGTGATTTAAACAGCTGCTAGATTTAGAGACTTTTCTACTTGTAAATATTCAATATTTTCAGTTTAAAGACTTTTTCAAGTGAAAATGTCCCAAATTGTAGAAATTCAAAAGAAAAAATTAATGCTAATTCTTTTCTTTCTTGTAATACTTTGCTGTCTCAATCAGAAAAAGGATTTCTTTAACTTCTCTGAAAATACAGAAAAAAATCAATAACAAATCAAAAAATGTTCTCTAATTGTTTTTAAGGACAATTCTAATTTTTCTGCATTACTTTTTATCTTCACTGACTTATAAATCAAAAGAAAGAGAAGCAGCTATTTTGAAGCTGTGGTTTGTATCCTTGTAGTAGGCCAACTTGCATGCACAATAAGATGATACGTGAGGGTGTTGACTGTTCTTATGATCTCAGACCCAGGCTGCACATTTCTATGCAATGTTTTACCAGGAAATTCATCATACCTTGGTCACTGAAATGCAGTATCATAAATTCACTTCCAATTAAATTGGCCACATATTGCCTATTTTGCTCCTTATCCTTGGAGGCTGCCAAAGGAGGTAGAGAATGCTGGACCATAACCAGAACTTTAAATTCATGAGAATTTATGTTTGTGAAACAGCATGCTCCTTGGGCCTATAAGCAAGAGATAGACATGGAAGCAGAATTAGAAGCCAACACACTGTGAGCAGTTGATGAATGTGTCTAGCTTTGTAAAGAGTCACATCTGGTATTATAACTCTTTGCCTCTCCAAGTTTGGTAAGCGAATAACATACAGTCTTCTTAAGAATTTTGATTGCAAGAAAAAAAAGTTTGACACACAAACCTTATGAAAACATGCTTCATACAGGAATTGCTAGCTCAGGAGCTGAGTCGGAGGTTTAATGATAAGTATGATGAAGTTTGGTAAGCAAGATATTGCTTTCTCTTCACACTTTCCAAGACAAAGTCTGTCCTGGATATAACCAAAGTGTAATCAGCTTTTTCTTATTTTCTTCTTGCTGTCTACTTCTGAAGATGGTTTGTAGTTGCTCCTGGTAGTAAGAAGCTTAGCAAAACAAGGATAGAAATGAGGATTTAAAAGAAGGAATCAGATGCCACTGGCTAATATTGACATAGAAGTTAAGAATCTAAAAAGAGAACAGTTTGAAAATAACTGTTTACTGACGTAGCAAAGCCAATTATCTTCAAATGATTACCTGCAAATTGATCAGCTACAAATTCACAGGGCATTATTTCCTAATTTTACAAGAAAATGATGTAATGATTAATTTTGTTAGTTTAGGGATTAAGAGGACTCAAATCTAAGAGGTACTGCACTGTTTTCACAAAACAGCTTTTGCGTTTTCTGAAATAAGTGACTCACCCACAGATATGCTTTTACCATTATACATGAAGTAGTATCAGAAGATATTGAAAGCTGTCTTGTTTGTAGAAGACAGGAAAAGATAGTCTTCTAATCACCTCAGAACAGGGAAGGTAACCTTGCCTTGGAACAATGGCTGTATTCTTCCCTTTATTCTTTTCATACCTGTTTTATAAGTGTTGGTCCTACCTTTAAATGTCAGCCAAAGGAGATGAAGAAAAAAATAAGAGAAATTTTGAAATGTAATGCATTTTTATGAAATACAGCGTTTCCCTTCTAGCTCTCAGGAAAGGTGACAACTTCTGTCTAACATGCAATTTATATGCCAAAGTTTGAAGCAAAAACATCTGCATAGAAAATTCCTGCCGAAACAAAGTAACTAATAATTTTCTCAGAGCAGAAAAAATGTATTCACTTGTCCAAAACTCTGAACATTAGCTTTATGTCTATGCACCAAAAAATGCCATTAACAAAATATTTGGAATGCTATCAGAGTTTAGCTTTCAATTCAAGTCTTTTCTAACAGTCGTAACTAAAACTGGGGATAACATCCATAATGTTGAAAGTTTCACTTTGAAAAAGCTTTTACAGATGTATGCTTTCAAAACAGATTTTATGTGTGGAATTTACTTGGAGAGTCTTTCCATGAGAACAACAGCGTGCCTGCTGAACACGTTCAGAATACAAGTCTGCAGCCAGAACCACCAAACTCAAGATGGCTGTGAACAAGTCTGGTCCGTATAATAATTTTGTCTTCCTTTATGGGTGTTCACAAAGTTGATTTTCTCTATTGCCATTGTACAGTTCTGCAGAAGTGCATAAAAGCCAGTGTTGAGGACGAACTCTGAAACAGGGCTTACAAACTATGATGAATCTTTTACAATAAGACCAGTTACACAGGCACATAAATAATAAAGTGTAGTCGGTGAGGAGGAAATCTCTATGTATGTACATTTTTAGGTACTTTTTGAGATATACTGGATCAGCATAGTCTGATCAAAAGCTACTGAGAATTCCCCAACTATTCATCCCCTTTATGCACAGGGAATACTGGATTCATATCATCTGTCATAATCCATTCTGCATGCCCTTGCAGCATATCTAGTTTGGCTTTTCAACATTTTTCTCCATCTTGTTTGTTTGGTTCATGAATGGAGTCACAAAAACATTGTATATTAGGAGTCGTACACTGATCTTGTCCATGGCAGGGGGTTTGGAACAAGATAATTTTAAGATGCTTTTCAACCCAAACCATTCTATGATTTTATGATCTTGCTGCCCTTTGCAAAACACCAAAGCTATGAATTGGATGCAGCCAAGAGAGGTGGTTTGAACCTACCAAATTCACATCTACCATATCCAAACTTTTTTCATCCAAGGCTAGACTCCCACTGCAATTTTAACCTTCTTTGGAATTCTAAACTTCAATGTTACTGTTCTACAGCATCCCCAAGATAGCATTCTTCAAAAAATATGATGGCTGTCTGATGTGTCCCTGCCTGATGCCTTTAACATTTTGGAAATCAGCAGCTTGCTGTTCTGCAAAAGTGAGTTGATTTGGCTCCCTTGATAAATGCTAGTTTTTCACAGCCAAACTCAAACACAACAGTGTGCTTTTACAGCTGTCTTGTTTGCAGATTTGTATGTTTTTGTCAGATTTGTACAGTACAGACATAAAATGTAAGGCACACTGAGTCCCAGGTTCACTGTAGGCAGTTTATTGAGATGTAAATATCAGTAATTATTTATGGTTTTCAAATCATTCACAGGTTGCCTTTCAATCATTTTGATAGTCAAAATTGTTTCACAAAGTAGCTCGGACAAGCACTAAAATGCATTAAATCAAGTTAATTGCAATATCACCCTTTTGTCAGTGGCTATATCACTTATCTCTTAGCTTTATTTATCAGAGGCTTCTCCTTTTCACTAAGCACTATATTCCCAAACAATGCCTAAACAAAAAGAATCCTCAAAGAAAGCAGCATTCTGTTTACTGGAATATCTGCATATCTTTAATTTTTATAGAGGCCCTACTATGATAATTTTCAGTACTTTAATTTTTGCCTAATAGTAATTTCCTTAATATATAAGACCTTTCATCCAACTTTTAACCAACAAAGAAAAGGATATGTCCTCAGATACTTACAGCTTTTCAACAAGTGGGACAGCTTCATCAGAATGCTTTATAAACAATAAATGAAGGGATTCTTACAAAAGATCCTGAGAGAGCAAAAAATTATTCCTTTTGCTTAAGAAAAATATTTTGCTCAAGATTAGATAGAAAGACTTTGAAAATATTAGAAACTAAAGATAGATTTCCTGAATCTCTGTCTTAGGACTTTAACTACAAATCTTCTTGCATCGGTACTGACTACAAAGTGTCAACATGACTGACAATAAGCCTCCGTACTTGTTGATTCATCTAAATTTCTTTTTAAAAGTAAGTAACACCTATCTGTATGATCAGAGAATGCAAATCGGCAATTTTTATATGAAAACCTGTTCTAATGAACCATATAAAAAACAGTCACAGGCTCCAATGGATACAGTAAGCATCACCAGAAACAACTCAATAACACGTTTAAAGACTGGGCAAATTTCCTTCAGTGTTCGACAGTAGGGATAGTCTAACCACAATTTTCATTATGTTGCAAACTTGATACTTGATACTACTTGATATCAAGTTTGCAACATAATGTGAGAGGAGGAAAAATCAGAACAAGAGAAGGAACATTTTAACTACTTCCACAGAATAAAAATTCAAGAGAAAAAATATCAGGACTACTAAACTAATCTTGCTTTCTATAATGTCAAATTTTCTTTCTGGCAGTATTGAGATATTCAGTTTTCCAAGATTAAAAAAATTAATTTCCTAGCATGCCAATTATATTATTTTTTAAAACTTAAAACATATTGTGATATCAAACATAATGTTACAAGCTGAAAATAAATATTGAAAATACACACACACAAGTCCACACAAAATCATTGAAATATAACATTTTATCATATCGAACGCCCACATTTTTGAAATGAATTCAGAAAATTGTTGGATTAATTTCTATTCTTATTATTGAGAAGTTATCAAAATAAGCTGCTCCCACAAAACTTTTTTATTGCATCAAGACTGCATTTTTATCTTTTATAGAGAAGTCTGTTCCATTAAAGATATTTTAACCAGTCCAGAAACAGATGAGTTCATGTAATCTGCTGGAATGTGTTACAGAGTCTACAGAGGGTTTGAACAATTAGTTTCTGTGGTTGGGAAGCCTTGGCTCTTCAATTAGTGCCTAAGAGTTGTGGAGTTTTGTTTCCACTCCTTGAATACCAAAAGAATGATCAGGATGTTGGTCCATCACATACATTCAAGAACCCAAGAATGACTGAGTTACATACTGAAAGCACACAGGAGTAAACCATAGAAAGGAAATGCACGCAAAGGCTGCCCCAAAAGGTCTCCTGCATAGAGATTAAGGTGGAACAGGGCCATTTCAAACCTGTGTGGTTGCTTTCTCTAAAAGAGAAATAATATATTTCTAAATCTAATCAAAATACAGCACCAGTAGTAATGTTAGCAGTCACATATTCCTTCTTCATTCTGTAAATACTGAGGCTCAGAAGAGAAGCCAGCTTAATTAAATGCTTCCATCAAAAATGAGTAATATTTTCTGCTCCTTCTGCAGCTTGTCTGTGGAATAAATTAAATATCTTTAAGACTGAAGTTTGTCTGGTCTTTAAACATACTTGCCCAAAAATACTGCTAGATACTATCATTGGCCTTGGTCTCAACACCTGTGCAGCAGCCAAAGCTCCTGTGTTGACCTGGTAGAGCTCAGGCATTAATACACTGTTGCCTTTACACTTCAGTTGATTTGGAAGTAACTTATTCCACCAGAGGGGTATTTCATTAGTGTAGGTTGGTCCTAAGACGCAGTGTGTGTGAGGATGTGAGGACTGACATCACAAAACAGACCACTTGTGTATTTTTTTCTTTTGTGTGATTATTATTATGCATACATGCTTGTTTTTTAATCTATCTCTATAGTTTACAGTTTACTTGACCCTACAAGAGCAAGTTACAGAATATTTGCCTATACATGAACATTTGGCAAAGCATATTTTTCTAAATAAGACATTGTTCTATTCTCACGATTCATATAAAAGATCTCATACTATTGTGGACATTTAAGAGTTATCCAGGAAAATACCTAACTACACAAAAATGTCTGCTTTAATTTATTGATTCATTTTGGACCATCATGGGAAACTTAGGGCCTAAAAATATCTTACCCATAGGCTTTATGTTCGCATTTCATATGTACTGGGAATGACTGACTGTACTAGAGGCCCTTGGTACCTGTTGCTGAAGTTTCAGTACTCAGTATTTTTCTTGGACTGGACTTGCAGCCAACTGGTTGTAATTGACCCTCTACTGGGACAAGTTAGGATAAGAACATATGCCTTTCCTTAAAAAGAGAGAGAGTGAAAAAGAGAACGAGAAATGGAGAGAGAAAGAGAAATATCACCAGTATTTATTTTAAGTTGCCTTCATTTCCAACTTTTCTGGCAGCATGTCAAGCTTCTGTCATAATGCAGAACTACAGTTAAAAGCAGCTCCTGGAAAAAAAGACTACATGAGGAATTCTACCTAACTAAAATATAAAATTTAAGAATGGAGCAAAAGAGTTATTTCTGCCCTGTAGCACAGACACTCCACTTGATATTGCCGTAAGATTTCTGCATATAAAATGCCAGGCTGGCATCTCTTTTTAGGGCAGTCATTAGTCAATTTGTCATACTTCATGCAAACATAAATTACTAAATTATAGCTGCAAATGTGAAAACCTCCAATAGTCCTTTACCTCAGGCCAACTATTTCTAGGCTAAACAAACTTGACACCGGGCTTCAGCAGCAATTGTAACAATTCCATGAGAAACTCAAGGGAATTACTGGCTGTACCATATGAAAATATGCAAATTCTACCTAATTTTTAGTCTATGAAAAAGGAACTTTATTTTTATTAAACTTTGGCATGCACAAAAATACATTAAAAAACAAAGGTAGTGTCTTTGCATGAATCTTTCATACAACACATTAAGCTTTGGTGCATGTAAATGGAAACTATCACCATTTTATCTTCGCTGATGAGCTCACACTCACACTAGCTTCATTCTCATTTTTGGCATAGGAAGGAAACCTTCCTCTGAAATCAGCAGTCCATTCCTAATGGAACTCAACATCTCCTTGTTCCTGTCCCAGTGCCCAAATACAAGTAAACCTACTGGAAGCCATCCTTTTCTTCTTCAGACATATGCAAAAGTTTTCTGTTTTGAAAACTGCCAAACATAAATCTCTTCCTACTAAAGAAATATCAAAACTTCACATTTTCATACCCAAATTTAAGCATTAAGTTGCAAAACACTGACTGACGAAGTCTAGTCCCTCCTCAGACAGGTGAAATTCCTTAATTAGGCATTGAAATGCTCCAACCTTTATAAAAAATACCACAATGGGAAATACCCTATACAGCCATAGACTCCTCTGGTATCTTTAATAAGTACAAATATTTAGTGGCACTATCAGGCTTTGCTTCCAAAAGACAAATCAACAGTATCTCAGTATCTGTTAATGCTACATTAGGACACTGATGCAACACTTAACAGATAATTTAACCTCTCCCTGTGGTATCCACAACTCCCAAAACAAAAGCCACCCATTCTTGACTGACAGTTCAACCTCAACAGCAGCTTTGTTTGCAGGCAAGATGAGTCCTTCTCCAAGTCATTGATCAGAGCATTAAAACCAGCACAGTCCTTAGCTTAGACAACATTCTAATGTCATATAGAGACTCTTATATAAGTCTCTATAGTGGCTTACAATGGATTTATGAACAAAGAGCAGGTATATGTAACCTAATGTTTTCTAGCTGGATGGAAATAGATGTTCCTTCTTAGGTGGTAAATGGCTGTTGAGCAGCTGCATTTCCCAAAAGGCAAAACAAGGAAAGGCCTCTTCCGCAAGGAAAAAGCAGTACTTGTGTTCCATGCACACGCTTCTTACCCTCCTGCAAACTGCTTGGCTCATGTCTCTCAGTCCTCCCATTCCTGGCTGGCCCTAGCTGCATTTCTGGGCCCATAGGAGCTGTAATGGACTTACAGGCTATGTAATTGCTGTGGGTGATTTCATCAGCAGCGGCTGCGCAGCCTTGGGCTGGGGGGAGGTAATATTAGATGACAACAGAACATCTGTTCAGTTTTAATTTAACATACCAGCCACTCATGGAAAAAACATTTTTCCTAATTGTTGGTATGAAAGTCAGGATGGCATTAACATGGACAAAATGCCCATGAGCTACGTTGCCACCCGTGACAGCAGGTACAGCTGGAGTCTTTGGAAGTACTCATAACAAAACTGGCCTCAGCTGTCTTGCAGTCCCAGCTCAGGTATTCACCCATCCACCATCAAAAGGAAATTGGCTCCTGACATACAAGTAGCTCTCCAGAGAAATTCCTGAATAGTGCATGGGCACTTTACAGAAGGAAAAAATATAGATCTCATACTACTTTTTACACTGTTGGCAGGTGAAGATAATTAAAAAATGTTAAATTATGCAGAATGAGAAAAGTTTTCTGTATCTCTATGTCTTTTTTTTTAAGCAGAAACTTAACCTCTCCTATGGATTTAATGCCATAATTTGTTGCAGCCAAGAGGTTTATAAGAGACATGTTATCAAAAGTGGTATCATCAAGAAATTGTATCAGAAGACACTGTTTATGTACAATTATGCCAGTTTTTTCTTTCCCTGCCCCCCCCTTTTTCTTTCCCTCTTTTTGTTTCCTTTGCATAGATCCACTTAATTCCATCTCTTCGTGTGGGCAAAAGCTGACAGTTGCATGACAAGGAATGTTTCCCTTTATAAAAGCCTACTTCCTCTCTGTGTAGTCTTAGCCTAATTGAAATGTTTCCTATTAAGCTCAATCAAGGCAGCAATTATCTAATTACTCACTTATGCTTTTCCAGTCAAAAATTGTACAACCAAGCATATTAGAGGGCTGCATACATATTTATTATTGTTTTTATATGTCCCTGTTTAGGTTTAAGAAGCAATCAAACATTTTTACAGTACTTTTGTACTGCCTGTAAGTCTGTTTGCTACAATTTTCTACTACAGCAGGTCACAAAACCACTTCTATGCCTCCCACCAGTTCCACAGTAGGTAGACAGTAATTTCAGAATCAAGTTACAAACCCATTTCATACCAGTGGGCTTTGCATAAATAAGTTTGTAAAGAAGAAATGATCTAAGGGAACTTTTAGGTCTTCTAAAATGCACCACACATATGAAAAATCAAGTCAAAATGGATTTTACAAGGCCTCCAAAAAACCCACATCTTCTATACCTAGATGTTTTCTTCAGAAGGATCCTTGAAATCAAGAGTATCAATGCTGCAGGTGGTCTATATTCTTCAAATGAGATATGCAATGAACTTACTGCCAAAAAGTACCATGAGGTCATCAATGACTACATTTTTTTACTAAAGTACAAAAGAAATTACACTACATACATGTACACCATGCCAGTCTTGGCTGGCTATCAAGTTCTTGCTCTATATGTAGACTGTTATAATGTTCTTATTTCTCTGAAAAAAAATACTTCTTATCGATAAATTATTTTTTTAAAAATTGTGGAAGTTTTTAATGCATGATACTTTGTTTTAGAATGCCTCAAGACCTTCTTGCTCTTAAAGGCATGAACAGAATTGTATTAAAATATCATCACACAACCTTTAGACAATGCAATACTTAATGACTGGAATTAATTTTACTGATTATCTTTTCAAAACTGACTTGTGACTTTGGACACCATAGTTTCTAGGCTCATAACTTAACACAACATATAATAATAGCTACATTTTCAGAATGGTGCTGGGCAACCATCCATAGAAACTTAGACCTTTTTCCCTACCCCAGTTTAAGAACTCAAAATCTATGTCCCTTTTTCATGGGCACTTGAATAGCATAGTTTGGAACATGAAAACTTAAAGCTCCATTTGAAGCCTAGAAAATTCTTCCCAGGTCCAAAATAATCTTGTTTTCTAACTGAGCATTCTCAGAGTGGTCCTTCCAACACAGTTTTAGCTATAAAACACAGTACTCCTTCAGTAGCCTCACGCTGGTTGGTTTTCATACAGAAACCTCTATTCTGTGTGACAGATTATAGCAGAAACCCAGCCACAGAAAACTTCTGACGGATGTTGCAGAAATACCACAGCTTTGACTCTTCACATAAGGCTTCCTGCAACGCATGACAAAGACGACTGAAAAACTCCCTTTGATTTCATGTGGTCCATAAACAAAAGGCAAAGCCGTTTTATAACACTCACCAGTGTAAGAATAAAAGGACAGGACATACCAGCTAAACACTTGCTGCTTCCCCCAAATAGGGCCTAAAAGGGTAAAAGACCCTTTCACCTTCACATCAGTACTGGGGACACTGCGCTCACGTGTAAGAGAACAGCAGTGTTCTCTGCAGCGGGGAAACCTCAGCCTTCCTGCAGGGATTCTGTCTTGGGCTGCAGAACATAAGCCAGTTCAAGCCCATTCACCCTCTCCTCCTTCACAGGCCACAGACAGATCGTACCCATCAAAGACAACTTGGTGCTTCTTTTAAGTTCCAAGTTACTTTATCAATAAAGACTGCTTTGAATACTTATGGGAGTGTTTAACCATTTTAAATAGAAAGAAGCAAAAAGTACAAATATTAAACATTTCATGAAAACAAAATTACTTATCAGTCAGGGTGCAAGAATTAATGTTGCAGAACATGATTCTAGAATTACAATTGAATTATACCCTGTGCATGAGACATGCTACATGTACATGGTTTTAAAGCACACGCACACATTGAGTCTGGAAACACACTTAGCAGTGACAGCCTGCACTGGTGTGTAGGAAACATCTTTAATTTCTAGACCCAAGACATCTAGGACAAAAGTAGAACTAAACTGTGTTCATCACATGGCTACCCTTTATTAACTTGCAGACTATAATACTTTTTTGTCATCAAGTTTTGAACATATCCTGTTGTCTAGTTTTTAAAGTGAAAATGTTCATTCTTAGGAGAAAGGATAATTTTACAGAAAAAAAAGAATACTTATACAGTATTTCATAAATTCATGAAATGCAATGTTTTTCCCACCACCTGACTATGCTGTTGTTTCATATACATTATCAACAAAAATACAGCTGCCTGGAGTTTCTGGAAGATATATGTACAGAACATACACTCACACCCCATATACAGGAAGTTAATATCCATGTGAAAAATTGAAGAGGTATGTAATACTCATGACTGCATCACCTGCCCACTAATCCAGCTCCCTGGGAGTTACTCTAACATTCCAAACTCCTGAGTAGCCTCCAACAGTTGCCACTGAAAGGAAAAGCAATAAAAAGTAAAGAAAAATAAGGAAAACAGCCCTAAACTGCCAAACATGACAGTGAAATGCTTCTCCTTTTCATTTTCTCTTACATCTCTACAAGATATTTCCCTAAATTAAACCGTGAGCCACCTCCATCTGCATAACAGGATAAACAAAGCCAATTTTAACTGAATTTTGAACTTCTACCTGTAGAAGTGATATAACACCAAAATCCAGCCCTTTTCCTGATGGAGTTTAACATTAGAATGGTATTGACTAAATAGATTTATTCTAATAACTGCAGCTATGATGAACAGTTCCAATTTTAAAAAGCATTGAAAGAGTCAGAATTCCCAACATCCCAATGCAATGACTGCTATATCCTTAAGAATGAGCACAAAGAAATAGTCAAGGTGCACAGAGATTTTAATTCCAATTTAAAACCCCCCAACCCTACTATGATATTACAATATAACTTTCAGGGCAAAACTGCTGTAATTACAGCAAAAATACAATCCCTATAATTCTTTATATTACAAGAGAAAGACTTTCTTAATCTGTATCTTTATTAGGGCTTGTCAATGATAGGAAACTTCTTGTTGCCACCAGTAATAATCTGGATGGCACAGAACATGGTAAGATATTGAAAATTTCCTAGAGGATTTTGAGTAATGATACATAAAAATGTTTAATCTCATAAAACACTCTATGGCATTACTGTAGTTTCCTGTTTAAATAAAAAAGTCTGTAGAGCAGGTACACCTCAGCTTTAATCAGTTCTGGTCCGTATATTAGATGTTATCAATAAGAAATTTTTAGAATGATGTCCACTGTCTCATGTCTATCCAGTAATATCAAATCCTGTAAACAGCTTATAGATGTAACACAATGACAAGAAGAGTGGTGCTGAATTCAAGTTTTAACTGTAAAGAAGGTAGATGCTCCAGCAGAGAAGTCATCAGCCAAGAATTCTGGTATGGATGGTTATTTTCTGAATTGTTCATTCTTCTGTCAATAAGCTATCTTAAGTTATCTATGATTTAAAACATGTTATAAATTTTTGAAGTATAAACTAACCCCAATACTTTTGACTTGAGCCCAATACATCTGCCACAATGCTAAGAATATTTTTTTCACTGCTAGGCTTGTCAAACACTGGAATAGGCTCCCCAGATGGGCTGTGGAATCTTGAACTTAAGAGATATGGCAACTCAACTGGATATGGCCTGAGCAGTCTTATCTGACTTTGAGCTGCCTTAAGCTGGACCAGATCACCTCCTTATTACCAGAATAATATAGTCAAGTAAGCGCTAATCGTAGTAACCATAATATTAACAACAAACTGAGTATGCAAGACAAAAAGCTCCACATGATATGTACGCTAAACAAAGTAAGCATCTCAAAATTTCCTATGAATATGTACACCAAGTAAAATGTCGAATTTTTCAATTACACCTCTGTTTAGATTTCCTTGATCTTATAGATAGAGATCTGCCATGACTGTGCGACAGATGCTACTCAGACGGAAATTCATTCAATCTCATAAACAGTTTAAATGATACATTTGAATGAGGATAAATTTTTAATTTAAACATTTTAATTCAACTGCAGTGATTACTTGGATATACAGAATAAAACTGACTCCTTTTACAAAAATAATGCTTTCAAAAATATTGAGGATTTAAAAATTGTATGGAGTAGTTTTTAAAAAAAGTTAAGGTAAACACAAAGCAATACAAATCCAGAAAGAAAATGCAAATAAAAGGATATTACAGCTCTGTATTCTATTAGGATTAAAATTACATAATCGCTAAATAATTAATAAAATAATTGATTAATATTTCTATTTTCATTACATATGTTAATACATAGAGAATTTTGACAGTTAATACCAATAGCTGAAGGAGTACAAAGTACAAACCATAATATTTAACCTAAAAAAGTTCTTCATACTGCTGAGCATAGATGCAATGGAAATAAATTAAAGAATTATTAAAAATAGCTACTGCTTGTTAACTTTTCCTGAGGCCAATAAAATTGAAATGTAGAAACGTTAGGAGCATAGAGGGAAAGGACTAGAAGAATTAAAATACCTAAAATCTTTAAATCATTGCAAAGTCAGTAAGGCCAAGGGATTGAGAACATTACAAAAGTCCCAATTGTACATGTGAAATAAAAGAATGGATAAAACATATGTAAAATGTGAACATTTTTATATTAAAAAGAACAGTGTTTCAACTATTATTGCTCTGTCTGATTAGCAAACTGATATAAGAGCAGCGAAGACTGGAAAGCATGATCTGTACCATTTACCTCACTGATTCCCAAGAAAAACATGATGTCAGGATTCTGATGGTAGGTGGTCTTTGAAGAGAATATGTTGATTTCACATAACACAGGCTCAATTTAAAGTGTATGTGGAAATAGACAACGCACATCCAGAGCACAAACCACATGATATTACCTTTGTACACAGATATGTAACTGTGCAAATTCCTCCAAATTAAAGGTTAAACTGCTCCCAGAGGAAGAGCAGTCTAGCCAGCCCCACAGCAATGTAATCACATTACAGACCCCAGAGGAAGTTTGAAGCCATGGGGACAATTGCCTTTGGACTCCACTGTAGAGAGAGACACTCCTGCCAGTAGCTGATTTTCCACAAGCAAGAATCTGTGTTTAAAAACAGTTCTAATCCATTTTGCAGCAAGCATCACAGCCTAAACACTAAGATGAAGCTGGAAACGGTCAAAGTCTAGCTGCCTTATTCATGTGGAACTGTTTCCTATGTTCTCACTAATAAATATTCAGCCAGTGTAGTTTTCCTTTTGTCTTTTTTTTTTTTTTTTTTTTACTTTATCTCCCTTTGGAATTTTCCATTAAATGATCATTAAATAGAGAAATTAGTCAGCTCCTCCTCTTCTACTAGTTTAACAACTCCAACTCGCTCATGTTTGTTTGCCTTTTTGAATTCCTGGCAACATAACATCCCACTCCAAGCAGCACAGGTGAAGGATGAGCCTCTACTGGTACAACTATTCTCTGGGACTCATCTAGCATCCTGGAAGGCAGGGGATAAATCTCTTCAGGCTGGAGGCAATTCAAACCACATCTACTTTTTGTGCTTGTCAGTAGCAATTACACAACAAAGAGGGCAGCTGCATCCCACTCTCGGAAGACACATTCTCGGTTTGGATCCCAGCTGGATGAAGTACTCACTCTCCAATTCTAAAACATGCATCTCAACTGAAAAGTGGATCAAGAATCCCACCCCCCCCATTGTCCCAGGGTACCAACTTTCCCTTTCCCTTTAGACACACTAGTTTTCTCCATTGGCTGTTGCAGTTGCTTAACTCCCAACTCTGTGTTCTTGTTATACTTGTACAACTAATTTTGTCATTCTTAAATTGAGGGCAGCAGGTAGGTGGCCTGGACATCCTCCAGTTCGGCTCTTTTTCTATCACCCCCTAATTTGATGCTGCAGAGACTCAGAGCTGTCAGTCCCCGGTTCCAGCCATAGTGCATGAGAAAGAACACTGTGAGCCTAATGGCACAATTTGCTAGCAGCTGTGCCTCAAAGTCAGCAGGAGAGAAACAGTATTTTGTGGTAACAGTGCCATACAAAATAACCATAAGCAGCACATGGCAACTTTATTCTGTCTATTTCTGAATCTCACTCTGTTCCTGAGGTAAGTGTATGTTGTAGCTCAACTTCTGGCTGTCAAATAATTACAGAGAACTTCCAGTCTAGCTCTGGCAAGCTCCTTCCAAAGATCTAGAAACTCGCTTCAAAAGAAACTGCCACAGAGCATTTTCTCTAGTGGCTTTTCATTCAGTTTGGCATAGCAGTCATCTTTTCTGTCCAATTGTTTCTCAGCTAAAAGCACATCCTTTTCTCAACTGCCAGCTAATTCATTTAGTTAAGGGACATGCAGCCAACATGTCACACTTTCCAGCTTACTTAAAACTCAGTCTTATAACACCTTCTTCTTTCGCATGAGGAGTCATTAGTGGGGTTCAGTATAAAGTCATATTACCTTTAGATTTAGTCTCAGCAAAAATATTTGTCTGTTAATGCAATAATTGCCAAAGCATATTAAAAATGGATAAGTGAGAAAGTACATACATATGACATACATATGAACATACACACCATACAATGATGTGAAGAAGCCTAACAATTAATTCCTTTTTCATTCACTAAATACAGCATATCCTCAATGTTAGACACTCATATAACTTCATCTAAATCTACTAAGTTTTATTTATAATGGCCTTTCACAAAAGTGCTAAGGATGGACCCAGTGATGCCAGATGTTGAGAACTTTCAATTCCAATTAATTTTAATGAGACCTGAAAGTATCCTGAATGTCCACCCCAGTTGCTAGATAAGTAATGACCTTCAGTCACACTGGAATTTCTGAATCCTAGTAAAATTATGCAAAAAGACAGCATACACAGCACCAAATTAAAGCAGATAGGTTCACCCTATATTCAATTCACTGTTAAAACTGTCCACTTTCCCACTCTCTCCATGAGTGTGATCCTTTTCTACCTGTTTCTCCTCTCTGTTTTATTCTACTGCAGTGACCAAGGAAAAAACCAGATGCACAAGCTCATGCTAAAAAACTGAAATGTCTTCCCATGCCATTCAAGCTTCACATTATTTCAGATGCCTGACTCCCTGCACAATACTGTGAACTGTGATCTAAGTTTTGAGAATATGGTGGTACTACACAGTTGAAGGTTTTTAGAGGATAAGGAAGGAATATTTGCTACTGATCCAATTTATCTGAAATGAAATCATTTTCTCACCCTCCCAGCAGGATTACAGAGACAGGCAGACTTGAATTCATACCAATATGAATTAGAAATCTAATATTAAAAGTAAAATAACAGAACGTGCATTTTCTCACAAGCTGCAGTTAATACATAGTAAATACAGGCTAAAAACACTGTTTCCCACAGATATATGAGGTTTTCACCTACATTTCTATGGAAAGGGGGAATACTGAAGCTTTCAGACTTCTTGCCTCTCTTACAGCTGGAAACAGTGATAGGAACTGTAAACTCAGTTTGGAGAAGGACAGACTGAGGGCATCTGCCTCAAATTATGCTGGGAGCAACTGTGACATAGTATGCTTGTGCTTAAATAGATGAATTTCAGTGCACTGCCAAGATTATGATTTCTAGTCTGCCTCAGTCTCTACCTCTATTTCTTTTGGCTCTAAGCAAGGCAGAACCAGAGACGCTCTATGACTTTCCTAGAGAAATAAAAAGGGCACAGACACAGAATCCAGTTATCTCAATTCAACTAGTTAACATGCATCAGCTGAACCATGGTAACTGCCTTTGTGCCCATGCTTAGCCCTAGGAATATATGCTTGTTTGATTTGCAGGCCAAACTATTGACAGAAGGCTAAATTGTAAAGCAGTAATAAAATGTTCTTATCGTTGAGCTTTTGGAATCTAGAATTAAAACTGAGGATCACTAAGCTCCTCATTCTGCACATTGGTTTTAAGAAACCCATGGAGCAGTACCAAGGAACACACCACACTTGTATTTGCTTCTCCCAAGAGTCTGATATGATATATCAAGAACTGAACAGTAAACTGCTCCAAAATTACTCTGTAGTAAATGGAAGTCAACCTACTGGTTTGGGTCTGTCTTGCATGGATTTATTCCTGTGTTTATCTTTAAAAGAATGAGAAGCTTACCAGGGCTAATGAGGCTACTTAAGTGTATAAGACACTCCAAAATCACCAGCCTAGTTTCCTTGCATTGAGGCAGCCTTAAAACTACGTTATTTATCACATGGGGTGGCATTTATCTCATCTACTACCTTAGGCAAAAAGTCAGGCAGCTAGTCTAAGGAAACAATTTCCCACTAAACCAGGACAGATAAAAGTTTCATGGGATAACATTTGCCCCCACTTTAGATACCAATCTTAGGACAGTTTTGGACAAGATGCCTCTCACTGTGCACTTTAATACAGGAAGCTTAGATAACTAGCTTAGACTAGACACTGAATTTATGCATGGATAAAATTAAGGAAAACTCTAGAAACTCAAACCATGTGTGAAAACTTAAAAATGTAGAATTGGCCACTGAATGTAAAATTATATTAACCTCATCAAGAGAGCCAGATAAAGAGCAATAGAATTAAAGCAAACAGAACCACCAAAACCATTCATTGTTGATGTTTTGGTTTTATTTTCTATTTTTTAAAACTGAGTGCATCTGAAATCAGTACTTCATTAGCAAGAATCATACATACATATATACAAACCTACCACATGTATAGTCTTTTTTTAACATATACCTTTAGTTCTTGTGATAACTACAAATGAATACAGTTCTGCTGCTGTAAGAACATCCATCCCCAAAGAAATCTGACTAAAGCAAAATAATTTTACATATAAAATTTCTCAGGACTCTGCTTTCCCTGTGAGAAACTTGGAAGGCAAGGAGAAACAACAGCTGTTTTTCCACCTATTTTTTTTTCTTGTTCATCAAAACTGAACTGTTACCTCTTCAGTAACAATTCAAATACTATGGATTAACTACAAATATGACCTCCAAAATAAAAATCTAGAAAAGAGGAAAACTATTTTAATCTGATATTTTTGAAGTAAACATTTATTTGAGAAACTTCTTAGGAATAGAAGCATATTGAAGAACCAATATACAACAGGAAGAAAACTGACTTTTATGCAGAACATTTTCTAAATCAGAATATTTTCTTTCAGATTTGGCAGAAAAATTTTGAGAGTAATGAGTTTTCAGTTTTTCTCCTTACCTTTTCTCGATGTCCAATTTTTTTACCAGGTCTGAAGGAAAGAAGCAAGAGAAAAACACAAGGTATCCCCACACAAATTAATATACTGAAACCAAAAAGGTGGCGGTGAGGACATATTTCAAAAGGCCTATATGCGCCCTACTCTTCTCAGTTCTATTAAAAAATTCCCTAGCAAATTCCAATGACAGCATAGCACATGGGACTTTCTCCAGTACAGCTCACATGCATACCTCTCCATTTAGCATTATCCTATGTGTATAGAAAAGTGCATAAGGAAATGAAATATTTATTTGCTCATGATGTTTTAAGAACATTTAATGATAAAATATACCAAAACACATAGCATATTACCCAGAACTCACTGCATCAAGGTACAACAGAAGTATCATTAAATAGGTATTACTACAATTTTAACTTAATCCTTCCAGAAAGAGGTAGATCATTAGAATGAAGATAATTTTTCTAGTCCTTGAGTACTAAGTGACTCTCATGTTCATAAGTTAACAGCATCAGACAATGACCTAGTTTCACAGCCCAGTCAGCTTTGTCAAGCTCCTGACATGCTGAAGAGCTAGACCTCTCCACACTATCAAGTATTTACATTTTGAAAGAGATGTAAGTAATAACTTCTTTCTCAGTGTTATCACCTCAGTGCTTTAGGTGTGAGTAGGAACACACTTGCAGAAATTAAGACTCCTGCTTTACAAAAAAGGGGAAAAAGAAAAAAACAGAAGAATATTGTCTATTTAAAAAGTTAATATTAACTCACTTTTCAAGTCAAGATTGAAGTGCATTCTAAAAAATGATATTGCAAAAACTAAGAGAAACAATTCAATTCACTTAGACTGATAAAGACACTACTACTCAAGCTGTCGGCCTTCCACTGTTTTCCAGTATGGAGAATATCCAAAAAACAAGAACTGCAGGAGCTCATTGCTTCCTTGCTTACACTCACACCCAAGGGACCTCAGCACAGAAGACAGAATCATCTGCCTTTTCTCAATAATTTGTATAATTCTGCTGTGTAGTCGAGTAATTACTACAAACTAAGACTCTCTCTTCTTGCGAGGGAGAAGGTGGATGTAGATTCACACACTGCTGTAGGCTAATTCCTTTTCTCTGGATACCCTGACACTACAGTAATATTATTTGAAATCAACATGCAAACAACATCTTAAGTATTTTATTTCATTATGTGCAAGTATAGGTGAATTATTGTTACAGAGTTAAAATTAAAACCATACTGGGCATGAGAACTTCAACACTAGGCTTGAGCCTGCTGTGATGTGATAAATGAAGGTGCTGTAAATCTCTGCCTGTCTTTGGTTGGCATCCAACTGGAAATTGATCTCCCATCATTTTCCTTCAAAGCTTGGGTGTAACTCCAAAATCCTGGCCAACATTTCCTTTCTCAATAAAATGGGATCAACACACCTAAAGATGTGCGAGAGCTACAACAGAACTTATGGCAGATGCCACATTTGCCTACTCACTGCACCACCAATAATGACGAATGCTACTTTGTAAAAGACTCCTCAGTATTGAAAAATAGTATATAAAACCATTTTTAATATGCATGTACATATAAAATGGATTTTGAACCTAGGCAGTTTTGTTTTGGTGGGTCCCTTAACATATAAGCAGTAAAAGTTATAGGGATGTTTTATATTCCCAGTTCCTCATAGAAATGGATTTGGAAAGCTGTTTCCAATACTTTGGCAGTCTACATTTTAATAGGGAAAAATAACTGCTGATTATTATGAAACAATGAGCCACATTTCAAGTAATCCAGCCAATCAGTAGAAAGGATTTGAGGCCTTCTGGTTTATATTTGTGTGCAAACAGCTGTATTTCATTTTTTAGCCTCTTTGTTTTCCAAAGCTTTTTAACTTTTTGTCAGATAAAATCCCTGTTGTCATGGTGGCCAAGACACCAGCAAAATTAGGGTGGAAGAAGGGTGAGAGTTATAGAGGAATGGAAAGCCCCTGGTTGAAGTCTGTAAAAAAAATCCACCTCCCAAAAATAAAATGAATGTATAGAATAAGAACAGTTCATCTGTAGGTAAAATATTGACTCCAGAATACATTGCTTGGTTATTGTTGTGATCTCAAATCACATTGATAACTGCCTGCTAAAAAGTAGCATAAAAAATACTGTATCACACAAACTTGACATCATAAAATTCCTAACTTCCTAATTTTGCTAACAACTTATAACTTCCTTGGGAAACTGTTTGGATTTATTTTAATAAAGCAATTGGGGAAAAATGAACACTGGAAGAATTCCAGCTGCAGTACGTGCAGTTCCTAAAAATTAAAAATAATAAAATAATTTCATTACTTTGTAGAATTTTATTGCCTCTTTTGAGATTTACTTTAAAATTTAATAAGTTTTTTGCACTATAAAAATCTGAGCAGAATTTCAGTAGGGCCAAAAAAGTCTAAATCTATCTGGCACTGCAAATTAAAATGAGCTTGGTGTTCCCAATTCAGACCTCCTGGGACAGAAGTTAATGTCACAGAACTACTGTATAGAGAGCATAAATCTGTGCTCCATATTCCAAGTACTCCATGCATTGGGCTTTCATGCTGTCTTGATTGAGCCTATGTTTTAGTGTTATGGGAAGCTTTGATTAGGAAAGATCCCAAAAATAATTAAAAGACTCAGCAGATAGCCTAAAAAAAAGAATACATCATGTTAGGCAATGGCCAGCAGAGAGGGGCAGAAGTCACAGGACAGTGCATGAATACATCTGTGCTTTCAATCTCTTCAAGAAACAGCCATTTCAGAGACCTTGGAGAACACCCAAAAGAAAATCTCAGCATTTAAATTCAGTAGGCCAAATTCAAAGACTTGCTCAGAACTCTCTGACCTCCAGATACAGCCTTCTCATGGCAAACACAGAAAGCAGTTAAAGTAACCTTTTAAATCTTTTCCCTCTGATATGGCCCAAGTTGACCCTCAAATTCCATGGGATGTTTTGCTACAAACTAATCAGAAATGCAAAACGTACTTCTTAAAAATTGTTTATGTTCTATGTAAAATTGATTTTTTTTCCCTTTAATACTAAAATTTGGTCCATCTGTTGAGAAAACAAAATATTCTAAATATATACAAAGAGTAGAACTGATTCATTCCACTAGCAATATCCTGTGGTAGATGCATTTTCATCAGTATGTTTGTCTTGCAGACAAAATGAATATCAGATGGTGGTTCTGAAAAGGGGCAGACCTAACATGAGGTGATTAGTTTCAAAAACAGATTTTTATTCTTGATAAATTATTACCAAATACAATCATCTGTTGATTGAGGATATAAAACAGATTGGTCATACCATAACCCACAGGTTAAATGAAAAACGGAAATAATAAGTTTATTTAACATAGTCTTGCAATAGGTTCCTGAGCAGTGCAAATCTAAGGCAAATAATTAGATTTCCAATTTAAAGATATACATTTGTTAAATCAGACATTTCTTGAGGTCATCGATGTCTTTATTCGCTGTTCTATCCACATTGTGTGCTATATACACACAGACTTTTAGAAATGTGTAAAAATATTTCAGCTTGTAACCAATGATTCATGTACTTTGTACAAGACTTATCAAGTGGAAATGCCATTGACATTTTATTCAATTAAAGTTGATAATCTATTACATTTGTAGATTACTTGTGGAGAAAATAAAACTGCTGGTCTACAAAAATAAATTCTAATTGAGTACTACAGAGAAAACAAAAGTGTTTCTTACACCAGTAGGAATCGTAGAAGCAAAGAATTTTGACTTACTAATAGCAAGTCATAAAAATACTTGCCTAGTAGGTATTATTGAAATCATGGCATAAATAAATACGGGCATTTGAGGAAGAAATTATGCTCCTCCAAAACTATCTTCTTTTATCTTAAATCAATTCTAGCAGCACTGTGTTTAACATGAAGATGAAAAAACCCCAGTGAACCTAAGTTTTCCCAACATTCACTTACAGTTAAGTAAAAACTGTGACATATTATCATCTTTTCATTGGATTCTATGACAGGTAGTTATCTAGGAAATATTCCCTACATAAAAGTTCTCATGACAATGATAAAGTTACAGCCATGAATATAAGCATTCCAAGTTTAGTAGTGACAAGCTTACAAAATGAATTCAGAGAAATTTCCCATTCTTAGAGACAGTTCTGTAAAAAGATCTTAAAAACAAAGCTACCTGCTGACTAGAAGTGTTTACCTTCTTTATGTTCCATTACCAGGAATTCTCCCACCAACCATAAAACTTATTCTGTTCTTCTGTTAAAACTTTTTAAAATGTATGCTAAATCAAGAAAAAGCTATTAGTTTGCTTCTGTTTTAGTTATTGTGCAAAATTTTCACAAACAAGAAAAGCTTCGCCCTTCACTTACGCTCCAGCTCTCAGTAGCAGGTTTATTCTTACAACATTCAACATTCATATACATTTTTACCATACTGGAGGAAAAAGTAGAGAATTTTGCATCCTTGAGTAGACAGAATTATTTAAAGTGAAGAAAAATCAACATAACTAATTTTACTTTAACATAATTCTGAGATTTTTAAAGTTTTCATAAACAAGTGGTTTTGGAGATTGCTTCTGAATGGGGGCAATTGAATTTTACACTTCCTGTAAAGCACTTGAAAATACCTAAGTACATAAAGTTCCACTGACATGTAAATTACAATTTTGGGTTTGTTTGGGTTTGTTTGGCTTTTTTTCCCAATAGCCTGTAATTCTGTAGTAGGTATCAGAATTTTCCCAAATATAGCTATATATTTTAATTAGGCAATTATTATATTTCAATTAGTTAATGAAACTCTTACTGTTTAGAAAAGAGTTTTGTTGCCTTTTTTTTTTTTAATTTGTGCTATTCAAATTATGATAATTGTAAATTGTTTTATTTTATTCAATGGTTTTGCATTTTCATTGCAGACTTTTTCCAGATGGGAATTAATGGGGATCCCTAAGAAGTTTATTGTGGTTTCTAGCCAGTGGAATCTAAATATTTCTTGTACTGCCTTTTGAGTATCTTTTGTTCATTCCAAGTGCTATTACTCTGGATTTGATATAATTGACTCTTAAGCCTGATACTCCTCTCAATACCATCATTTGGTTCATAAGGCATGAGGCACACTGAAGTAAAGGGATCAGCAATCATCATTAGAACATCATTCATGTGAAGTTTAATTCTTCCCTCCCTATCAGCCATCTGTATTTATTCTCCTGCTGTACCCTTCTCCCCACCCCACTCATGATTTTTTGCATGGAAGAGGCTCCATGGTTCCTGTCAAATGCACAGAGGATTGAGGGGTTCACAGTCTCCTTGGTGAAGTGTACTTTTTTGTATTCTGCTGTAAGTAACATGCAGGAGAGCACCTACCTCTGGTTATTATTGGATTTGCCATCATTGTATTATGAAACAGTAACAGTAAAATTATACAAATAAATTTATATCAGAGAGTAAAGATGGAATAAACAGCATGAATAGGAAAATTCAAAAAAAGCACCCAGTCTTTCTCTCTTTCTCTCCTCATATTCATAACAGCCAATAAACCAAACTTCTACAGTATCAATGACTGGCAATTCATATCAATCAAGTAGAAGCTCAGGGAGTATTTCTCAGCATTTACTATACAGAAGAACAGTTCCTTCATTGAAGTGGAGTCATCATCTTAGTTCAGTACCTTTTCAGGGGACCTGCAAATTAATAAATGGACTAATTTTGTAATTTTCCTATATATTCTCTAACTATTTAACAATGTACCAAGGAATTACCATCTTCACATGGGCAGTATTAAGAAGTTTAAATAAGGATACTCTGGTGTTTTCTATTCTTCCTCTCCACTCTCCCTCAAAAGCTTCCTAAGTTTAGTTATGAGTATGGCCTTATCTTAGTCTGTAATTTTCACAAAATATCATTGCTGCAGAGACAAATTTAACCATGCTTAACTTAGCAAATAAATCACTTGAACACACCATTACATAGCTCCTGAGGATCATAAAGTAGGTCTACCATGGAGTTGTCACTAAGAAACAAAGACAAATTACATTTCCACTAACCAAACAACTTCCTATCAGTGGGCTCAGCTGTGACAACAGAAATGTTTGTCTTCTCTTTTTCTGCTCTAGGACTGAGAGCCAAAAGAATGCTCAGTCACCACTGTGGATGGTCCCACAAAGAAGCTCACTCTCTGACTTTTCGACTTTGAATTTTTGGGTTTGTTTTTATTTTGTACACTCCAGACAGCATTTGTTTGATCAGCTTAAGTAAGGTGAACAACTGACAAAATTTGCACCTGCCTCACATCTCATAAAGTGAGATTATGCAGTGTGTTGGCTAAGTACATATAGGTTTTTCTGCCAGGGATGAAAGTATGCAAGTATATCACTTCCCTATGATTGAAAAAGTACAAAAATAATGTGCTACTCTTTCTTCTTGTAGGTAATGTCAGTGAAACGCTGAGTAATTTTTTATTCTCTAGCACCAGCAGAGTGTGTTCACACCTCTCTGAAAAGGAGATTTCTGAGAGTCTTCTAAGTATCTGACCAAATGTTTTGGAACCTTTCATGAAAAAAACTTAACCAAAGCACAGTCTATTTTCCTGAAAATTTCCTCTTTAGCCCTCTGGGTTCCAAAGTGTGCTGGCTTTTTTCCTTCCTGGCTCTAGGCAAAGGCAGATACTCTAAAACATGGGTATCTCGGCTAAGTAAAAACAGGACGAGATTTGCTTGTTGTTTGTTTTGGGGGTTGTTTGCTCTATGAAATACCCCATATGGGAAACTAAGAAAGAACCCTTGGATCCCAGCTGAGACAACTGCAGAGTGATAAACTGCAGGCAGAAAGAATGGAAAGGGACTTCAGAGCACAAGATTTAAAAACCCACCAAGTTTAGGCCTCCTCTTGGCATGTGGAAGCTAGCTGAGGGGTGTGAAATAGTCTGGGGCTTCAGGGGAGCCTAAGAACAACCACCAGGGGAAGATCACACTGTCTTTTCACCAAAGGTCCTTTTACAGATGTATGGAATTAGAGTTAGGGGCTTGGATCAAAATCAGAGCTATTTTCTGCAGTTCATCATATAATTAAAACAGTAAAAGCACTCAAAAAAAATCTCCCAACCTTGCCTGATATACAACTGTAAAAAAGTAGTAGAAAGAAAGGAGACAATATATCATAACATTCTGTTTGCGTGCAAAAAAAGTTCCAGAGAGTCAGAGAAGAGCAGCTGCTCTTTTCACTAACGAGCTCAATACTTTTTCTATTGAAAGCTATTTTACATTCAGAAGGATGACAGGTTTTCTAAGACAATGAATCAACAGCCTATTTCCTTTGACTCTACTGAAAAGGCCAATTTTATCAAGGTTAAATACATAAATAAAGATAAGAAATTGCCATTTATAGTAGCTTATCATTACTCCTCTTTTGCTTGAACATCAATATATAATTTTTGCTTTAGTTATGTTTGAAAGAACTGGTCTTCACAACAACAAATTAACAGGAAGATGTCTTGGACAGCACTGTCAGGATATCCTTAAATATAATGCACAAGTTCAGTCAATATATGTTGTTTCTATCATTTGATATGTACATGGATTTATCACAATGGTGATATTGAGTGCCACCAAGTTTTAACTACACAGTTAGTTTCTCTTTTGAGTATTCATTTTTAATTTATGAGCAACAGCATCAACAACATACAACAGTATAACATAGCATGAAGACTTTCCACAAAAGCCTTTCTGAAGAATGAGCACTCTACAGAAATTCTTTTCTAGAAACTTAATTGTTCAGAAAGAGTAATTTCCAGGCTTTGTAGATCATTTACCTTCCTGAAAAGCAAAAGAGATACCCTGGCAAATCAATTTATAATATTTTTAGAGCAAGCCTTTCAGCCTTTTGCTTTCAGCCTTTCCACAGCTACACAGAAAAAGCATGGCACAATACATGCAATGGTTATGAGAAACAAACAATAACCCAGAGCCTGATAGCTGGTCAGTATAATGGAAGTGAGCATGTGCTTGGTGAAAGAAGGTTCCAAGACAGTTACCCTGTAGATCTCTCTTCACTGAGATCAGCTACCTGCCTGCCATTACCCATTCTGGACTTTTTAGTTCTGCTCCAAACTGTTTCTCCTCTTGTTGGGACAACAGGGAAGTGCTTTTTCTATCAAGTAAAAACCCAGAGACACTTGCTGACACTGAAAATTAAATGAACTGGCTGTTGTACAATCAGAACACATTCATGTTTCCTATACAACTAACTTATATTGATTACAGTTACCTTGATAACCCTGAGCTCCCAAACTAATATTTTCATGTGACATATAGGAGGTGAGACTAAAATTCTGCTTTTCTAAGAGCAGGATAATATGTAATTATTTATTGCAAAGTGATCTGAAGAAAAAAAAGGCCATGCAAAAAACTATACTATTACAGTATTATTTTTTTGTGTCACAACTGATAAGCACTCACCACAGAAAGAGCAGCTTTTGTAGTCCCCATTTTTCAGAGGTGTTGACTTGCACGGCAGTAAGGGATAAATAGAAAATTGCTGAGTGCACTCAACAGGCAACCTGAGTAATGAGGTATAGCCCTATCTTTTCTAAATGGAAAAACATAAACAGAAAGGGAAGGAAACGCTGTTAGAGAAGCTTTTAAAAAAATCAACAATTTAATACAAAGACAAGTTTTAAACTACTTCCAAAGATGTGAGTTACATTTAACAATTTCCTTTTCCCATGCCTGTTTTCTAGACTACCATGAAAAAAACTAGACTGCAATAACAGGACTGATGCTACAAATAAATATATCAGAAATTTCTTTATTTTACCAGCTGCTCCACTTTCAAGTACAAATTCAGTCATTTTTCAAAATTTACTAACATGTTTATCAAGTGTAACAGAAAAAAAAAGTCCAGAGCCAGCAACACTAGAGTAACTATAAGAAAACTTCTGCAATATAGAAAAAACCCCAACATTTTATGCCTGCATTCTCCTTTAAGTGACCTCTAATGCCATTGAGCTAGCTTGTGACAATCACCATATTATCACTGATGTTGCTGTTATAGTAGCCCTATAAAACACAAAGACAGTTGAAATAGAGACATGGTTAAGACCAGTTGAGTTTGCTGCTAGATAGGGGCCAGCATTAAGTTTCAAACTTTACAGCAACAAAATCTGGGAAATATACGAAACTTCAGGGTGAGATAGCAGAAATGTGCCAACCTTGTAAAATACACTAAAACAGTGACAGTTTGTGTATCAAACAATTTGTCTGCCAAATATTCACACTTATGTGATCCACCATGTCAGCTGACAAACCACCAAAGTGCAGGACAGCAGCCTTACACAATACATTTCCCCCTCTTTTGCCACAGAACAGAAAGGTCATCTGGAAATATGTCTAGGGCTGAATTCTACCTGCACCCTTTAGTATTTGAAACCACTTGTCAATAAAACTGGGATCAATGTAAAACACAACAGTAGCTCCCCCACATGTTGAGTGGCCATGACATTTCAACCATGCAATTTTACAGCAGGCAACAAACAAGATTGGAAATTCAGGGTTAAAATCTCCAGTGAAATTTTGTCTTATAAAGTAATAAATGTTGACCAAGAGAGTAAATCAAATGGATCTCCTAACAAACTGAAAACAGCTGTTTGGCTGCGTGTGTCTCTGATTTAAGTTTGGTAATTATTGCCCTACTGTGGCTCAAGGTTATTCTGTATTAGTGAAATAGGATATCATAGGAAAAGCATCCAACTTCTTAATTTTCTGTAGCATCAAAAATTCCACTGTATAAAAATAAGCCGGAAATGTAACCTTCTAAAAACTTACCTATAAACCTTCTAAATGCCCATTTATTCATTCGTCTCATGCACAATTGCACAAAATTTGATTACAATAAACTAGAACATATAATGCCAAACAAATGATATGTCACCTTTAGTCACTCCAACTATGTTTTCACATAAATACACTGAAAAACAACTTTATATACGTGGAGTCAGTGATAAAGCATCTTGGCTTAATAGCCCACTCCCTGGACTACTATGGCCTATGTTAGCACGCAGAAAAATTGTTTACATTCTTACAAGAAGCAACTTTCTTTTAAGGTCTCCTCATACAGCACAAGAAACAAAGCCACTAAATTTAATTTTTCAAAGTTTAAAAACTTGTTTAAGAAAGCATGGTAGACATTTGATTAACGAAAACTGAGTTCACTCAATTAATGCTTGATTCCCTCTTAAATCCAAACTACACTGTGGTTTTATTAGTTCTTTTGTCTAGGTTTTTAGATGCCTTTATTACCTAAAAAACATGAGTCGATTATCTACATTAATAACGTAATTAGTATGGTATTATTGATTTGCCTTTTGGACATCAAACAGTGTACAAGTCCATGGAAGTATAAAAGTGAGTCTCCGGCCAATTAAAATGTCTAAAAAATGAATAAAAACCCTGTGTGCTCTGTGAACATCCTAATAGGATTTCTGCTCTGAAAATTCAACAGCAACAACAAAATTGACTCTCCCTCAGACACAGACTGCAAGTTTTCATTCAGTAGCAATTACTGTACATTGCTACTGAATCTTCAATTCTAACACAAAAATACTTTAATAAATAATAACATAATCCTTGACAATTATTACAAATCCAAGCACTTATTCTTTCTGAATCTTTATTTCAAGACAACTAGGAGTCTTAAGATAAAATGATTCAGGTAATTTAAGGTCAGCTCCAAGCTCCAACTCAGTTCAGTGTATTATTACAGAAATAATTTCATTTAGAGAGTGAGTTAGCATAGATTAATTGCAAACAGACACTTCAAGAGCAACCTTACTCTACCCAGCACACCACACTCTTCTTTAGGTTTCCTATTTTCTCAGTTGATATATATGCAAATTAAACCTTTGCCAAAAGTTTTAATATGCATATTTGTGCATATATACACTCTAAAATTGTGAAAATTACTGAGTATATGCCACAGAAACAACCTTTTGAAAATACCACTGTGCTAATATTTTTTTTGTCAAAAAGATTGGACAAACTCAAGTAGGAATAGTAGTAAAGTGAGTGTTCATTAATTTTAAAAAAGAGTGGGCTCTATGCAAGTCTTTCCGCATACATAACACAAAACAGGCAGACTTCAATCTGAAATCCCTTCTGCATATTCTTTGCCAAGGAGCAATTTCCATACTGACATTGTTTAAATAATCATACAATAGAAGCCAATAAAGGCACTTTGGCTATGGGAAGGATCAAGATTTACACCCAGTCAAAGACCCCCCAGCTGCATTGCTGAAGAAACCAACTGGAAGCAAGCAAAGTCCCCATTGTTTTGAATTAAGGATCCCATAAGAGAAGAATGAAAGAGAAAGAAATAGAAGGCACAATAATTCCAATTTATCTGGTGATCTCAAGGTCCTTTACTCTTATGGTAACATCAGAAATAAGTTCACACGCCAACTACCAGCTGAAGTACAGTGAGCTCCAGCTCTGCCCCTTATAGAAGGATGGGAATAAATCACCCAAAAACAAGGTCTACTGACTTAGCTTCAGAGGTTTTCCCTGCACACTTCAGGCACCCCTTAGAAGAATTTTTCTAGCTGCTTCTCAGTCTGAATGCAGTCCAAACCCATCCAAATTTAGCAGTTTGACTTTACTAGAAAATAGAGGGTAGGCCCAAAGAAATCTTTGGACACCTACAAGTCATTCTTCAGCACCAGCATCTGATGTAAACTTTCACATTACCTACCATTTTATGTATTATCTCATGCATAAACACACTCTGGATCCTTGAATGGCACCAAGTGCTGTCATAACTAAAGACAATTATCAATTATGTATTAATAGGCTGTTTCCCTCTGGCACTTCGCTTCACAGAAATGTATCACAAATATTCCATTGAAATGAGGATGCAGATGGAAGAGGATCAAAATAGGTCACCTTGTCATTAAGCAGACTGAGTTGGGCTTAGTCTGAATAGAAGTCTTTCACTGGCATTTAAATTCAATAAGGTTTATTTGATTTAATTTAACATATTGGTTTCCATGAAAACTATAAAATAACTAGCAGAGGATTACAAGGTTTTAAAATACGACATGGGACAACTTGATGCACACATTTCCAAGGAGCTCTGTTCAGGAGATGCCTAACCTTGAAGGCAAATCTTTAGACTTAATGTATCAAAAGCTCCTTCTGTATCCATTAGCATCTGCCTTTTACAGATAAATTAATTCCTGTTTAAGCCTTTCGGGTTTCAAAACTTAAGTAGAGCAACACAGAAGCCACAAGAGTGGTTCAATCCAATATGCAAACCCACAATGTACTCAATGCATACAGACAAGTATCTTGTGATACACAAGACAAGGATCTTGTGAAAACTTATCTGTGGGTGCTTATTAGACAGTAAAAAAGTAGGTATTTGTAGTGCTCAGCTTCAGTCACTTTTTTAAAATGGGAAACCTTAGAAATCTGGTTCAAATTTTAGGATTTAAATCTTTCCTCAATCCAGAACTGTTTCAAAATATTTTACCTGACAGAAGCAGGTACAGGCTAGCTTCAGTTTGAGGTTGCCTTTCAGTGGTAGTGCTGAACAGCATCATTGTGCAGAAAGAGCAAAATGCACAGCATCAGAAATAGTCTATAAAAGATAAAGCATGACTTTATTGTTTAAAATTTCAGACTGACCTAAAAGCACAGTGTGCTATGGCCTGGTATGGAGGGCATCAATCCAGGGTGTTTCACTTCCTGAGAAGAAATCTAGCCAGTTTTGGATCTGATCTCCACACAGGAATACAGAAAAGTCTTCAGCATGATCATTCTACATTATAAGTAATATACAATATAAAATTCCACTATGCTAATTCAGTATCTTCCGAGGGAATACACAGTCTTGAATATTCACTGAGACAGTTTTGTAAGGTAACTATAAGGACTGGTGTAATATCAAATTAACTATTTATTCTGAAACATGACAAAATTGACCATTTCTCTGCAATGGCTATCACAGGGCAGAGAATCCAATGAAGACTGCTCATTGACAGACAATGGCTAGTTCTTCATCTTTTAACTCTGGCTTACATGATTTGTGTAACAAGAACCTCCTTCCCAAATGCCAAAACATTTAAAAATGCTTAAGCTATTGTTTCTCTTCAAAACATGTAATAAAGTAAAATATTAGTTCTTTAAAACCTGCATTACATATTTTTCCTTGAGAAAACTAATTCCTATTTCCCTATTTCATGTAGGAGTCATTACTTAGTTCCATAGAATGCTTCTGCTTCCTCTGTCTCTAAAATACTCAAATGCTGAACAGAGAAAACAAGTCAGAGATACAGCAACAGTTATTTTAATCCCCAGCAACATTCAGTTGACATTTTGTTTTGTTCTGTTTGCATGGTGTTTTTCATTTCAAGATCAATGATGTTTTCCTCTTAATTAGATTATGCTTTCACATACTAACACACAAACTTAAAGATGAGCTCATCCACCACCAAAATGCCCCTGCAGTCAGAATGCAATTAGTCTTACAATATGTACTTTGAAATTTCAAATGACAAATGCTTAAACAGTGACTGCAAGATCCAGCAATATATGACCTCTATTGGTTAATATTTTGTATGCACTGTAAGCCAACTTCTTTCCTGTACTATACTAAAGACAGACATAATAAAAATAGAGGACAATCTATAAAAATGAACAGAATCAAATCTTTTGATTCCTCTGCCATTTTGCTATTCACACTATGGAGTCCCCCCCTCTTCACAACACATCTGGAACAGTGTCCAGCACCACAATGTTTCCAGAGATTATTTTTGTAATAAGATCCAGAGTAGAGGTGACCTCTTTAAAACTCCTCACTAGTCAGAGTTAGAAAGACATGTTCTGAATCCCTGACATCTACAGAAGACAATTCAAAATGGGGTATAATCTTAGGCTAATTTACTAAAAATCTTAACACTGCTGTCAGTATCTCAGCATGTGGCGATCAGCAGTGACAGTATGCAAGTGTCCTTACACATATTGGAAGTCACTGCCCAGCTGTACAGCAGATGCCTCCAACTAAGCCCAGAACAGGTCAAGGGTGATGTGAATCCTCAAAGTACTGCCAGCTTGTTGTGTTTATCTTTGATGGCTGAAGAGTGCAAATGCCAAAAAAAGAAAACAAACGTTTTCCTTAACCTTGAATTTCCTAAATGATTTAACGTCTTTGTATCCTATGTGAAGCAGTTCAAAATGTGACACTTGTATCTGTAGACTGGCAAGAGATTATGTAGATGTTACAATGCATGTAATAGAGAGAGCAGAAGCCATTAACTAGGCAGATGTCAGTAGCCTACCTTGACAAGGACTTGCTTGGAATTATCCACAAAGACATCTGCTGACTTAGCAGTCTCAATGGCTTCTCAAATAACATTCTACTGATAGGTACGTGACTTCTAATTTACAAAGCCAAAGGGTTGGGATTTAACCAATTTCCAGTCTTTTACATGCCAAAGAAATTGTTCTGTTCTAAAGGCGTCTAGCTACATAATGCTAGAGCAGAAATGACCAAAGGAACTATTATAGTGATTCAGCTGTGGAATGAGTGCACCACAGCTCACAGTATTACGTAAGACAGAAGAATCTCTTTAGGAAGATTTCTATATTAATTACGATTTTATTTTTAGTATTCTCCAAGCAGATAAATGTAAAAACATGCATTGTACAAAAGCACACTATATACTCTACTATAGGAATCTAATGGTACAAATGAAGAGTCAGACATGCCCACAACCCTTGTTACCATTATATGTCAAAGTAGATACTTCTCACTATACTTTGAATTCTCTACTCACCTAAGTAACTTCATAAACTTCTGATAGTCTTGCCATTTGAAAGCTAACCCTCTTTTGATGTAGTACTTGGAACATAAACATGGTATGTGGGTACGGAATTAAACAACCATTAAAATTTTAATTAATGAAAATATATAGAGTTCAGAGAAGAAAATAGAGGTACAGGTGAGCTATAAAAGCAGGAACTTCAGCCAGTTCTGCTCAAAAGAACTTAACACTTGGTTACTGCTCTTGATTACTAGCATGGCTGTGCCACAAGATGAGGTTAGTCTCACCTGCTTGGGCTTTCCACTTCATTGCTCTTTCTCTACACCCTCTTTTCCCTCCACCCACGTACCCTCCAGCCCATCCACTTTCAGTTCAATTTTCATTTTTAAGTACTAATTCAGATATTTTTGAAAAGCCAGCAAGGCTGTCTTCTGTTCTGAGAATAACTTTGGTAGCAAGAGAGGAAAAAACCACCAAAAAATTACATTTCCCATTGCATATGATGGTCCTAAAAACTCAACCAGCAACCACCTTCTTGCTGTGACCTCAGAAATTCTGAAGTCATTGCTGCATAAGAAGTTTTACCAGGGGAGAGGTGGGTTCTCATCCCATCTAAACTGCAGCCTCATGTTTAGAGAATGGGCTGAATTTGGGTCTGAACCCTCTCAAACTGATCTCCAAAAGACACTAGGCACACAACTAATCCTAGTGACTTCATCCGGACTGCTCATCACCGGCAGCAAAAAATTTCCTGTATTTGGCTTTAAAAATAACATAAGCAGGAAATAAATGGGTTGCCACCAGCATTGCCTCAGAAACATGGATTCATCTGATCTCTGGTAATGATTTTGTGCTTTGCATCTTCAATAATGAGTCCTGGTTTTGTGTTCCTCTACTTACTAGTAGGGCTAGACACCTACATTTATTATGGATGTAGGTGGTTTGATTTAATTGCAATGGAAACCTTAAGACTAGTTTACATATAAAACTGTTCACATTTCAGAAATTCCCCCATGGGCATTTAAAATCCTTGGATTTAGAGCTTAGAAAAATCAAAATATTCTTAATGCCAGGTAAGCACAGTTAGTACAGATGATACAAAGTACCTTAGAGTTCTATGATGTTCTTTGACCTCAAAAAAAAAATTCAGATCAATTTATTTTACACTGGTAGATGACTATATAAAATACATACACCTATGAAAACAAGGATATGGCACACAAACATATTCACAAACTGTTCAGGAATGTTCCTGCTGCCTTGTTTTGGACTCTGTTCTATTCAAAGACACATATATATAATAAAGAACTTAGAAAAAAAAAATTTAATCAACATTTTTCACAATATAAGTTTTTACATGACCACTGAACTTTTATTTCAACAAGTCATTCACATCACTGTAGATTGTAATGACACAGAATAATGCTCATTCAAATAGTCTCACTGAAATCAGGTAGGGGCAGACTGACAAACAATTGCTTCTAGAAGAGAGCTACCCACATAAATAGTCCCAGAAAACTGCACTGAGCAAGTCAACAATTTTGACAGTCTGAATCTATATAAACAACTACCACCACACTAACTTGAATTTAAGAGCAGCTCTGCTCTTACCATGCCTTTGTCTATTGTAAGTTTGATGTGGTAATTGTTTTTTTCTTAAATCAACATCTCAAGATTTTCTATAGCTGAAGACAGCTGTGAATCCCAACTTATTAAAAAAAAAAAAGTTTTATTTTACCTTTCAGGCAAAGAGATTGTTTATAATTGTTACTTTCTCTAGTAATTTTTTTCCTTTTTCATTATTCCATTTAAAGTACTTAAGGAATTGACTGCAAAAGAAATTAGAAAATATGTTCCACATAATAATACTAGAATACCTGAATGTAATCCAATGTAGTCTTAATAGATATGAATTGTCACAGGTTGCTGTCTTCTAAATAATGTTTTGAAACATCTTGCTCTTTATATTTTAACATCCAGATTTTGAGGTCCAGTTACTAGTGTTTACCATAGAAAACTCGGTCAAGCTGGTGTTTGACCTTTGACAGGAAGCTGCCCTCACTCCAGCTAGTCCCAACAAACTAGGCCCAAGACAATAAGCTGCTTTATAGCTATTAGGTAGGCCAGTGTGTTTCTCCAGGAAGACCTCAAGCTGAAAAGCCAACACACTTGACAACCACAGCCAAGGTACCAAGGGCCCAAGCACTAGACATTAGAAAACAAATGGAAAAGCACACATGGCTACATCTGGAATCCTAATGGGCCACCAATGGTTCCCAGCTAAAGGAAGAATTACCAATGTTATTTTATCATCCCTTGTGCTAACTTAGCTGTTTATGTACAGCAATAAATGATTTTTTAAAAACATATTTGGGTCATTATGTCATATACCACCAGCAAGTACGATTGTTTTATTGTGCTTGGAGTCAAAATACACTGCTATACCCAGATGTGAGGGAAGTTCAAAACCTCTAGTCCTTCTGTATTCATTCCTGTTGGACAAATGGATTAAGTTTTTAAAAGGGAAACTGAGAATTTTTATGGCCTGTACTCCCACCTCACTAGTAAAATTCTCACTGATATTCTCCTACAGAAGTTTGCCTTGCCAATGATAACATTAAATATTACCTTAGTAAGCAACCCAAAATTTCAACCAACAGGAAATGCCACACATTTCATTGCCAAAACATCCCCATTCTCTTCTTCCAAAGCCCCAAGATGTTATATAAAAGAAATAATTTTGATTTTTTTTTTTCTTAAGCTCCTATTGAAATTCAAGGCAAAGTAATCATTGTGCTGTGGAATGAAACTAAAATACATAAATATTTATTAACAGACTTAATAAAGGAGGACTCTGCAGTTATGGCCCTGAATTTATATGTGCAAACCCCGGCTTTTCCAAAATCTACAATCAGAGTATTGTGTTTCCATGTAATGAAACACGGGATTTGTGTAAAGACTCTTGCACAGTATTTCTAACCCTAGCACTATGGCATTTAAACTTTGAGATCAAAGCAGAAAAAAAAAGTTGGATCCTCCAGCATTTGCTGCTTGAGAAAGATAGCAACAACTTAGTAAACAAATAGCAAAAAGTATATTATTTTTACAAGAAATTATAATAATTTAAATGAAGGGTTCAACATTTTTTTGGCAATACTATTCTAAAACTGACTGTATCCCAACAGTTTAAATCAACATTTATCAACAAAATATTTCACAACTTTCTGTTCCAAAAGACACTGAAAGACTTTGAAAAGAAGTGCAATTTAGCAAGTGACAAATGAATGTAATTTCAGAAAATGTATTCTAATCGTATTAACATTCCTTTTAATGGAGGCTGGATCAATTTGCAGTCATAATGAATAAACAATTCAAAGAAATCAGGTTTTCTTCCCCTTCCATTCTCATTCTCTTTTTTTCTACTTGATGCTAGCCCTGTTGTAGCTTCACTCCATTTTTTTCCACTTTTTTTGGGGAGGAAGGTGTGTGTTGAGGCTGAGGAGTTTGGGGGGATGGTAGCTCTCGGTTAAGAAAGCCATTTCTCAATAGAAATACACCAGAACTCTACAAGTAACTCCAGAATAGAATACAGTTTCCCATGATCTAAATTTTTTGGTATCATTAAACACCAAGGTGTAGCTGAACGGAGCTGTAGTTTCTTTAATCTAGCTAGGAAGGTTGCTAAGAGTGTGCACACACTTACCACTCAGGTTAAACTACAGCTGTGCCAACCCTTTCACAGCGAGCAGAGGGCAAACCCTGTGGGGAAGACTGCTGACAGGCAAATTATCCAAATTAGACAGATCACACTGTGATAAACACGTGCACGACCCAGACGTGCAATGCTTATGACGATGATGGACTGAGTAATATTCTCAAACATGTTATAGTGAATCAATATGGATGAACTGGTCAATAACCTACAGATGACCTCCATTAAATTAGCTGGGAGAAGATAGCTCAGAAGATTTTAGGGATTCTTCTATCAAATTACAGAAATTACTTCAACACACAATGACTAAAGAAAAAGCAAATAGGAAATCTATTTGCAGCAACATCGGTACTAAAAGTTGCTTCTTTTCAAAATAGTTTTGATGGCATTGTTTTTCTTTTAATATTACACTGCTGGTAACCCTTATTTGCCATGGAAACACAGACATGAATTTGATACCCTCAAATAGTGGTTTTAAAACTGACAGAAGAGTGCAGAATGTGAAATTTCCTTGCTTCTGCTGGTTAAAAGCACGATTAAGTAAACAGCTAAGTGTTTCCCCTGATTTCCAGGAACAGCAGAAACACATTAAGTCTAAAGGAAAAAAATACATCCCAGCAACTGATCTCTAGAAAGTTGCTTCAGAAGTTTCTGTTCTGTTTCCAAAAGCTACACTAAATAGGGAAACAAAACACTTAAAAATTCCATTCTTGCACTGCTATGAAGTGCCACATCTCTACATGATGTAGTGTGCTATATTTATGTTTAACTTTGAGATGACAGCATATATGTGTATATATATGTCTATACATACACATATATGCATATATATATATTATGCTAACATCCACACATAACAATTTTAAATAATTCAGAATACCTTTTCCTTGCTGCCTTTCCAGATGTTTTTTACTTAATGAAAGAAACAGAGCAAGGATTAGAGAACCATTTCAGAGAAACACAGAACACGTTGACAAATACTGAAAAGATAAATACATGTTTTCATACTCACAGAATGAAATATAAGATACCTTACACATGCCAATTACTCCCTCATGTTACCATTAGGAAAACTTGATCCTTGACAAAAATAGATTTAAAATATATTTAAATCCCATGGGACCTTATATCAGCAGAAGTGAAAGAAAGGAAAACAAAAAAAGATCCTCATTTTGTGCTTTCTCTGCATATTAGTTCATATTATTTTTTTTCTCCCTTTTCTCCAATCCCTCCCTCTATATTCCCCTCCTCTTCTTTCTAAGGGAAGACACATTAAATGATTTATTAATCAGAGTGTTTGCCACATTCACCTGTGCAAGACTATTCATCTTAAGCACAACTTGTTACATTGAAGCAAGTTTTAAATAACATGGAAGGTTTGTATAACTACATCATAAACAGAATGAAAAAATTTGATTTACAAAATTCTTACTGATGAGTTCTGTTCTTGCCACAACAGTGTTTATATTTTCATATATGGAAACTAATTCTAAAAGCATAATTTAAATACCCCTTTCAAAAACCCTGCTGGTATTTATTGGCAGCCTCCATTATAAATTTTAGATGTACGTAGCAGCAATGATGAGTAATTGCTACAGTTTCTCACTGTACTCTCACAAATTAATTAGAACACATCAGCTTTTAATTTTTTTGGTCTGGGATTTTTTCACAATAACTACATTTTATTGTGGAAAAAATGTGTTTTCCCTCTAGTGACTATTTGGCAAATATGTGTTGAGCATTTCTGCCATTAATTAAAGTGGGTAATTTTTGTTTACTTCTCTATGTCCCAGTATCTCCAACAATTTAAAAAAGCATGTACTCAGCTGGCAAGGGGCCTGTTCAACAGCTTGATACAGGACACCAAGGTATTTTGCACATTTTGGGTGTATCACAAAAGTGGTGACCTCTTCGAAGAGGTGGGTTCAACAGTTTTGAGAAGGTAATTATTTAGAAATACTCTCCCTATTAGACAATAAGAAATACTTTAAACCAGTGCGTAAGTCCATTTTTAAAAGCAAAGAGATGTTTGCAAATGGTTATGAAATACTTCCACATGTGATCATATTTTCACAATAATGGTGACTATCAAACGTTATATTGCACATTAATTTTTATTGTTGAATAAGATAATGGAGCCAAGAATACTGTAGACTGTAAAGCACAGCCTGTTGCAGCTTATTTCCTGGCCAACTCTTCATACCACAGATGTCGGGCAGCTATCCCAAACCATTCCACATATTTACTGGTGCTCTAATTTTTTCATATTAGAAGTCCTGTGTTTAGCTGTTCTCCTCAGTAGCATTAACCAAGCAGTTCATAAAATCTGTTTTTAAATGCAGCTGCAAATATCAAACTGCTTTGTGAAGCCACTTGTTTCATATTCCCCTTAAGACCACAATCTGCCATTAACAGAGACTAAATGGCCTGTGACTTAGGCAGAGAAAGTTGTTCAAAAGCCAACTAACATCTTGTTTCAGAGGGTACTTTTGAAACAAATGTCTAATGTCAAGTTTAAATATAGGCCTATAATTAACTATGTGGAGCCATCAGAGCTTAAATACAAGCACTGCCAATACAGTGTCCAGCTAAAATTAAATTTTAGTCTTTCAAAGGCTGAATAGCCATAAGCTCTTCAGGCAAAATTAATAATGGAGACCAATATGGTTTCAACACAAAGTAACCACAGGCCAGACCATCCAGCAGAGTTATATGCAACACAACTGAAGACTTCTCAAGTCCACAGCAGCCCAACACTATTCCTACTAACATCAGCGGGCACTCAGGCTAAATTTGTACATGTGAACTGAAATTCACTGCCTTCCAACAGAATTTTATAAATAAAACCTTCCAGGTCTAAAGTTGAATATCTTAGGACAGCCCCAGACAGTGTATCTTACTGAAGCCAAAAGTGTCGAAAATATGAAGGTTTGTAGAGTACTAAATTTTGCCAGGGGTATACAGCTGAGTGTTGTCCAGGGTTTTCTTAACATAGACCATTGTATTTTTTAAAGGCAGAGAGTACTTCATTGGCTAGGAGAAAGGCAGGAAATTTTTCTTTGGCAGGTTGATTTCTTTTTCTTTTTTTTTTTGTTTTGTTTTCTTTCTTCTCCTTTTTTTTTAAGTTTTAAATTAGCAGATGTTTGAAGCTGCTCCAAGGTTTGGAATGTGGAAGAAATCCCAGTGGAGACAGATTAGTGGCAGAAAGCAGGTGAGGTGGTCAAAGGTGGATGTAAATACAATTTATCAGATGAATCTGCAGTTTGTCACATTGGTATCACCATTGCACATGTGGCAGATATAAAAGCTTTGGCAACTGAGAATGAACATCATTCCTCTAGCCAGTGTAGCTAGAGAGAAAATGCATAGCAACACAGGGATGTGGTACAAAGAAATGATTCAATAAATCCTAGATTTTACAAAAATTCTACAGTGTGTGTAGAAAGGATATGGACAGGAGTTCTACTAAATAAAATCCCCAAAACCACAAACCACAAAAAAACCCCCAACTGAACACTGACACACCCACCCCTTACCCCTCATCCTCCCTCCCATCCCTCCCTCCACCCCAAAAACAAACTTTCTCCATAACTGGCAAACTAAGCTAGGCAAATGTCAGCTCTCAGACTAAGCATGAGTCATAATATGACCCATTTGTCTGGTCAAATAGCTCAGATATGATTCTATAACTCCTCCCAGGTGCTCAGTTCTTACATCACAGTATTTTTAGGTGAAGCTTTCTACCATTTCTGACTAGAAAACAACATCTTACTCTGCTGAATGATTTGTCATTATCTCAGTTACATTCTCCTTTGTGATACCCAATACTACAGCAAAGAAATATATTCATATCTTTAGTACAAAATACTGCACATCTACTCAGCAAACAACCAGAAATTTATCCTTTTTTTGGCCTCACAAGATTACCAGAACAACTTCAATGGAATTGCCTTTATCTTTAACGCGCTGAATGTCCCCAGACAAAAAGCTAGAAAGCTGAATAAAATCAGGGGACTGGATGCTTGGTCATTAAATTACCTACCTGAGAACACTTGGTTCATTTGTGCATCAGTGTCATTTCACTACAGCAACAAAACTGTGAACATACATAACATTGCTATCTTCTATACAACAGGTATAGTGCTTTGGTTCTCTTCTCTATATCATAAATAGTTAGCAAAACATATCTACATCTATATGTATGGATTATAGTATCAGTTCCCTCACACAATTGATAGCCAGAAATATGGGCCTCCATATAAAATGGCTTGGTGGAAACTGAACAAATTAAATTAAATTTATTAGAACTGTCTAAGAAGTGCTGAAGTCTGTCTCTTCCTCAAAAACCCTAACTAGTCTACAATGTTATAGCCCTACCACTATTTGATGCCTACATAGAAATAAACTCATAGGGTGCTCTTTTAGTTGTGATGAAATGCTATGGCATCTATATGCTAAGGTAGTCAGGACTGGAAGTTTCCCTTCTATGGATGAAGGGACTGTCAGCACCATGCAGCACACATGTACATTTCCCAGGAACCTTGGTAAGGAGGTGGGCCTGATGAAACTCCCTCCCTCTCTTTCAAGCCCAATTCAGCAGAAGACTCTAGTTGAAGTCCAGCTAATATGAACAGCTGGGAAGTACCAGAAGCGAATCCTCAACCAAGGATTCTTTGGGTTTGGAAACAGTTACCCCCAGCTGCCAGAAGTGTCTCACATTTAATGACTGACTTCACCTTCTTGTAGAGATTATTTTTTTCAAATTTTAAGGGAGGAAATCTGGAATTTAAAGTTTTCTACTATAGTAAAACTAGGTTTTCTTAAGTAGCATTATAAACTGATTATGTCAATTGCAGGATGTTCATAATGGTTTTCCTAGACTGCATATACTCTCCAATAGGTTTAGTAAACAAGCAGATGAATAAAATAACTAAGTAGACAAAAATATTAAAGGCAAGAGGTTTTTTCACACCACCAGCAGTGGTGGTAGCAGCTATCACCACCAGGGTCAGGATTTAAAGTAGATACCATAATTGACAGGGTGTTCCTGGCTCCATTTTATGATGCAGCTGTACATTCATCAGTTTGAAAAAACTAATTTCAAGAATAGTGATAAATTTAACTATTGTGAGGAAATTGAACTGTGAGTTCACGATGCAAAACTACCAAGATGTGGGTGGAAAGAAGAATGTATATACACATGGAAGCGTTAAAACTGTTATTGTACTGAAGAGCTTCCTTTCTTGGGGGCTGTGAGAGACTGAAATGTTACTGGTGAATGGCTCAATTAGGTATTTGCAAAAGCAGCAGGTGCTTTGCTGACAATGTGCAGGGTAACAGCCCAGGTGCAGGGGGGGTGAGCACCAGAGGCTGGTAACAACAAATCAACCTTTGTTTAGCAGAAAGCTGGGGTTTGAGCCAGGTAAGGGAAGAGGCCAATAAGAAGCAGATCCTGTGAGGTAGGATAGTGCTTTTTTATGGTACCAATGTTCTCCCTTACACAAGCGGCTCAGGTGTGAGAACTCCCTCCACAGAAGTACCAGGACATTCACAAATAGGTGTTCATACCTTCTGAAGAGGCGTAACTGGCTCAACTACTCAAGGCAGCTGTCATGTCTTAGAAGGTGTCATAAACCACCAAAGACCCCCAAAGCATCCTGAGACTCATTTCTGGGGCCTTCCACCGGAGGACTGCACATGATCCATGGTGTCACAACAGATCCACACTGTGTTGCTTCAGACAGTGCAAAACTCACCCCCAGGGGAGCTACTGGGGCATTTGCACCTAGCCAAAACATATATTAATCCACTGAACTTTGTGTTTTATGGGCTTCCCCCACCCCGATGGATCAAGACTGTGACCATCAACCAATGGACATCAAAATTGCAACAATCAAGTCTTGTCATTGAATCCACAAGTGGAAACATCTTCCTACTCATCCACTTTCTTTCTCTTTCTCTCTCTCTTTCTTCTCCTAACTTCTCAAAATATATTGCAAACCAGACTGAAAAATTCGTCAGTGCTTTAGTAAATGCCTTGTTGTATCTGGATAGGTCAAAGCTAGCTAAGTTTAAGTGCCTTTGTCTGGATGGGTTCAAGCTTGCTAAGTCAAAGTTTGTGAAGTGCCTTATTTTGTCTAGATGTTGTTTTAAAATTTGTGAAGTACCTCATTATACCTTAATGTTCTAAAGTTTGCAAGTAAAAGTTTGTTATTGAGCCTCCTAAGAACTTTGTTGCTTCTTCTGCACACCGCTCAGCATGAACCAAACAGCCTTCCCCTAAACCTGCCAAGCAGTCTGGGGCAAAGCCAGGGACCATTCTACTGTGTGCTGGTTTGAGGTTTTTCTTTTTAACACAGATGACCTACCCAGATGACAGTATGCACTCCTGGGGTCTCTATAATTTTGCATTCCCGGCTTAAGATTATGAATTTACCCTTCTACTCACCATTGGTGATATCTCACATGAAATCCTGTGTTCAGTTTTGGGCTCCTCACTACAAGAAGGACATCTGGAGCATGTCCAGAGAAGGGCAATGAAGCTAGTGAAGGGTCTGGAGCACAAGTCTTGTGAGGAATGGCTGAGGGAGCTTCAGTTGTTTAGCCTGGAGAAAAGGAAGCTCAGGGGTGACCTTATCACTCTCTACCAGCTACCTGAAAGGAGGGTGTAGCTGGGGTGTACTTCTTCCAAGTAACAAGCATTAGGACAAGAAGAAAGAGCCTCAAGTTGCACCAAGGGAGGTTTAGATCAAATACTAGGATTTTTTTTTTCACTGAAAGTTTGGTCAAGAGTGGAGCAGGTTGCCCAGGAAAGCACTTGTCACCACCCATGGAAGTGTTCAAAAAATATGTTCTCTTCAATTAAAAAAAAGCCCTGTTAACAGTCCAACTGTGAATTATGTCCATTTCCTTCACTAATCTGTGGAATGTACCCAAATTTAATTATCTTTCCCTTTTTGAGAAAAAAGTAACCCCTAAACTTAAAAAAAACCTCTTATTATTTTTAACACATCTTCCTCCTCACACATCCATCATTTTGCTTGTCCTGTTGTCCATTAAGACTTGCATGTCTTAAAAATTTCCACTTTCCATCTTTCTTAAATAATACTCTTCTAGCAGCCTAAACAGTGTGTGCCAAATCAGCACACTGTCACTACAACAAGCAAAAACCCTTTCTATCACATCAAAAAACAGTTTATAAACTTATGACAAGACAGGACACACCAATATAATACTCAAGCTTGAAGAACAAAAAATACATCCCAAAGAAATATAGGAAACATTAGATGAAAAAATATAGAAAGCAGTGATGTTCTAAGCCAGGAGCAGTAATTCATCTTTGCACTCTTAAGAGTCAAAAAAAGAGCATGGGTAGTTACGATACATTCTTAATTAATTTACCCTGTCATTTAGTGAGGACCAGATTTTTGGTAATGAAAAACACATCACAGTGTCTAGATGCAGTTCATACTTCTAGCAGAGCCCTTTGCATTTCTAAAGTCATAGCAGAGCCTTCTGTAAGGGAAGATTTTCAGAGATGTGCTTCAAGGCAAGAGCTGAAAGTAATATGATACATGGAAGGGTAATGCCAGAACAGTCCAGAATGACAGGCAAGTGCTTCCTGGGAAACTGGTGAGAAGCAGGTCTAGTTGAGGAGAAAAATGAATGCATCACATTGTTTTACGTTGTGGCCTGCTGAAGGACATGGTGCAATGTGAAGAAACATTGTGTCAAAAAAGAAATTCTGTATGTCCTGTATGAACCAGTATGAATTGTATGTGACATCTTTGCTTATTACATCTTCTGTGCAAACATTAATGTATGTGATACATACATGACACTGTAGATATCTACTATAATGTACCAAAAAAAGTAAAATTTTCTACTGTGCCCTGCTTCTGCAAGCAAAGATCACAGAATTTGGGCTGATTACAGTTACCCCTGCAATTTAATAAGCCTATCTCCTGAATGCAGCAACTTAGCCCCAAATACTCAAGCAACTTTATTAAAATGAGCTATTGTGCAATAACTATATCTATGCTACATCCTGTAAAACCATTGATAACCGTGGATCCACATTTCTTTGGGAAGATTAAAGGTGAGAGATGGACTCTTTAACAAATGAGAAAAATATGTAGTTCACATGTAAGTGAATTCTGAGCTTCTTTTCTGAAAACAAGAGTAAATAATGCAATGAACTAATTCATGCCAGAAGACACAAAGAATGCTAATAGAATTTATTCATTAAAAAATTACAACGAAACGCTTTTACAACTTTTCCGCTTTCAAAAAATAATTTTAAATACAGTAATGGAGATTTTCCTAGTAGTATGTGGTTTTCATAAATATTTTGAACACTCTTCTTTTCCTTTCAAACTTTTTAAATCATTATGGCTGTAAAGCCAAAATTTAGTTTCTCAGAAGGCCAAATTAAAACCTTTTGATGGCTGAAAGTTGGCACATATGACATGAGCTGTGCTTCATTCAAATCCTCAGCCAGCTTGGGTACTTGTACTATTATCATCATTCATCTACAGACTACAGTAAAAAATACAAACAAGCAAACAGCCACAACCCCACCTAGTCCCCTGCCCAAAAAAACCCCCAATCAAACCACTATCACCAACAACCAAAAAAAAACCCCAACAAAACAAATTCAGGGCTCCTAGTGCCAAATAGTCTACAGACAAAAGGAAAAGAGGGAACAAAGGAATTTACAGTTCTACTAAATGAAAGTGAATTGCCATGGTTTGCCCTACCTGGAATGTCAGTAAGGCTGTTTTACCACAGAGGTCAACAGAAAAAGAAATAGGTCAGTAATGGAGTGCAGGAGATGCTTTGATTGAAAGGTCCTGCTGCTGCATGCAGGTTGGTGAATAGCTAGCTTCAGAAAAGTACATAACTGAATTAAGAAAAAATTAACGGAAATAAAATTCAGTTTGCAGACAGAACACAATTGCCGATTTCAGGTGCATATGATCCAGATGCAGATTTCATATATATACGAGTTATAAGAATACCGATGGGACAATTACATGAATGGAAAGAAAAGAAAAATTAAATTTTCCCTTTCTTGGTGTTCTCTGCACTGCATTCGCCTTGATGCAGCAATATACACAGCCTCATGCATGAGCCAATACTGATAGCAGTCAATAGTCACTCATCTGTGAGCTGTTTAATAGAACCAGGACTGCATAAACTCCAAACTGAATTAGGTCTGAGACAGCTTTGGTCCAGATGGAGCCTTAATCCAGACAAGATGCACAACTGCAGACCTCTGTCTCATCTTTAGGCAAAGTGACTTTACTTCCACTGTCGTGGTCACCAAAATTTTCTTCTATTACTCCATTAAGCAATCAGTGTACATTCTTATGGCTTTATTTACCTGTTTCCTGTGATAGAAATGTAGCCTTGCCCTCAAAAACCAGAAGAATTTTAAAAAGTAGGCAACGCATAGAGGAAACTAGTTATTCAAACTGCAGGTTCATGTAAGGAAGTTCCTCTGAACTAACACAGATGTCTGTGAGCCAACTGAGCAGACTCACTTTGCAGTCAGAGAAACAAGCACTGTTTTGCATGGTTTGACTTACCCTAAAAAAGGCTGCTAAAGCAGGTCAGATGATAAGTACCTCAAAGAGCCATGATTACACCTAAGGACCTCCTAAGGGCTATTGAGAGAGTCCAGAACAAATAACACAAATATGGCCATCTAAAATATTTGCTTGTGTGTTGCGTATGCTATTTGCACCTCTATATATGATCTTGGAATACCATATGGATGCTTCCTCCTCTGTCATCTAGGAATGCAAAGGAATCTACATGCAGGAAAATTTTGCAAAGGTTTAAACTGTTTCATTTCATTCAGTATATTCAAATCTCAGAGCCAAAAATCTGTAAGGGAACATGATTACAGTTTCTGACACTGTGGTCTAATCAAGCAGATAAATAAAGATGCTGGAGTCAATGCATTTCTCAAATGATCAACCACTCAAAACCAGTACTTGCTGCAATTTGTGTATCTACCTGCTCACCACAAAAATTGCACTGAAAACATGAAAATGATCAAAAATTTCTTCTTCATCCCCTCTCAGGCTCACAAAAAGGGAATTCACTTAGTGTTGAGGTATATCAATATAATGTGATAATATAGGGTGACAAATATCATGACTGCTTAATTCTTTTGTCATTCTCAACAGCCAGTCTTCTCAGGACTCGCTAATTGAGGAATAACAAGATTGTCCTGTAGGACTGTTTTTAAAAGTAAGACTGGCTACATGTAATTCATTAATTACACGTAATTCAATTATCTTGCAATCTCAGTCTCCCTTTAATCCCCAAGTTGTTTTGACACTCATATCCCCAAACATAGGATTGCTACTTGGAAACACTTTATCTACCCGGCAAATCGCAAGTCTGTTGTTCAGCGGTCTCCTCTTAACAGAATCACACAAAAGATTTCATGCATAGCGTCTTCAATGGGCGTCTTTACAATCACAAATATAAATTGATTTATTTGCTTATTAAAGCCTATGAACATTTACTGTAAGTAAACAATGAGTCAGACACCCCAAATGAGTGTTTCACTGACTTAGTTGTGTTTTAGAACAATTTCTTGATTTAATACTACTTTTTACAGCAACAAAAGAAAATGATATTCTTTTGAAGAACTTGTAAAAGATTACTCTAATTTTTGCATTCTGTAAACAGCCACTATTTAATCTGTTTAAAATTAAACCCTGAAGATCAATCAGAAGGGCTCAGACACAGCAAGCAGTTTAGCACTGTATTTGCAAGAGATACAGCCAGTTGTTTAGCCACACAGATATCATTTAGTCCTTAACTTAAACAAGCACTGATAATTTTTTTTCTGAAAAGATGCTATCAGCAAAACAAACACAGTATTTCGTACTACTTCAAAGCTTATTTATAATGTGTTTAGAAATATTCACTGGAAACAGGAAAATAATGTCTTGATTTTCTAAACTTTACAACATCTGCTTTTACTTACTTGCAGCATTGTAAAGTTCTCCAGATTTTAAATGGGTAGCTTTTCTTTTGTCTGGTCTCAAATTTGAAAGTGTTCACGTTATTTTTTGTACCCCACACAATTTTCCATTTTTCACTTAAGAAAATTCAGTCATATGAACATCTCTGCAGCCTTCTAACAGTGGCAAATGATAGTTAGAGTAACTTAACATTTTGAATAAGCACATTAGAATCCTGCTAGAAATTACCCTTCCTCAGAAGACTAGAATTCCTACATCTTTATAATTTCCCAGTATACATATGTAACTCTTTTTAACCAGATATCATGCTGTTTATTTATACTATTCTCTCCCAGTCAGGTATAAAATGCAGAAAGCACTCTTTTCAGTACATGCAGTTCTTTTCAATGGCTTGGCTTGCAGGAGAGACTAGAACCGTCGAGAAGCAAAGGGCTTCTCCCCTGTGAATCCTTTCTTACAGATAGGAAAAGTGTTAATCTAGCCAATAAGATGTAACAAATGCATCTTTATCACTTTCAATAGTTTATCATGACCTGTTTGAAGACGCAGTATTATATACAGCTTTATTTATTCTCCTTCACTATGTAAAATTAAAGCTGTTGGGGAATTAGTGAGAAGTGATATCCAAAGCCTTTAAGCATGCTATCATATACTATTTGATTAATACACAGCACCATCATAAATAACTTCCTCTACCTGCTGAGAGGTACACAAGCTACTCCTGCTCATGAGTTACCTTTTGGCTGCACCTAGTTAATAAGCTGGATGTCTAATGCAGAGCATTTTATGTGACTGTGTACCTCGGCCTCCTGATCACCAGGATTAGGCTGATCAGCTATTGCATGGTCTGGCTCCCATCTGGCCTCATACTCAGGCTTCCCTCCCATCAATCAATAGCACCTGGTGGAACAGGAGAAAGGAGCTGGTGGAAAGCTGGGTCTCAGCCCACTGTCTGGATATGTAGGTGCAAGGTGAAGCAGAAGGCTTAGTTCATTGCTTGAGTTTTGCTGCAATGTGAGATGAGGTCAGTCTTGGACATGCCCAGACCCTCAAGGTTGGAAGTGCTTCCAGGTCTACTAGCTTAAACATAGCTTCTGTGTGCCTGACAGCCAAAGACAATGAAGACAGAAAGATTTCCTGTAGAGTCTTTGGGAAAAAAAAAACCAACAAAAGCATGTTTGCTCTGTACTCTGTACACAGCACTGATACTTCTTTTCTCATTCCGTAATGATAGAGACTCAGTTTTAATCATAATTTTCCTCTTAAAACCATTATTTTTCATACTGTGTCTGGAACAGCTGTGGGGTTTGCACGGTAAATGCAGAAATGTATACTTTGTAACATATTTCCTTACCATGGATGGAACTAGTCAGCTCAGATCTAGCCATCTCAGGCTGAACTAATGTATACTAAGCGATTTTATATCAAAGTCAAATCTGCACCTCAAACTGTCATTTTCACACAGTATTCAAAGGTTTGCTTACACACCGGATCCCTTTAATCTTAACCAAATCTATGACATATTTGGACCATATTTAAAACAATTTTCAGCAAAATTTGTTTTCCAGTTTTATTTTACAAGTATTTGCTAGTTAAGCAAACAGTAGTTGGTTTAGCAACGCTCATGCAAAGTTCTAGGCAGAATTTTCACACGTGCATGTACCAATGCGTAGGTTTAATATTTTTGGTGCATGGTTTACCAGATTACCATGGTAGCAATTTACCTGAACATGAAATGTTTTAAAGGGAAAGTCCCTGACATGGGATCACAATAATTTGAGCCCTAGACTCCCACAGCAATTTACAGTCAGATTCTCAAGAAGTATTTTTGAGGGCTGCTTCCATTTGGGTACCTTCAGTGACTGTGAGGGGAATCTCTGACCTCTGTAAAGGAAGAAATGGGCAAGGAAATTAAAAATTTACATTCTCTACGGGACAATTTGTGGAATATACCCATGATCTTTGTGATCGACTTTGAAAAATACTTCAGGGTAGAAACAAACCAGTTTTTCTATGGTATGACCCTCCTAAAACTTTCTTTCTCTCCCACCTGTACCCAGTGTCCCATTCTAACTGGCTGTACATATGCTAAAAGAGACACAGAGCAGAAGAGCAGCTTAACTAGCAAGAGAAGACAAAGTCCAACTTGCAGTCCTCTGCATTTCTTATTAGACAAGCCTCTGTAGTCAAATGAGCCACGTAAATGTATGTGAACAAACCATGTAGTCTCCATCATTTGTTTGTTCATTGTGCGTAATGAAGAGGATGCCTGATCACTACTGTCATCAACTACTTGTGGCTGGTAAAGCGCAATAATGAATCACTTGATCATCCTTTCAGTGAAAACAAAATTCCCTGGATAGCAACAGCTTTTTGGTTTTGCATTACTCAAATTCTATGTTGGTAAAAATCAAGGCTCAGTTTTTTACTCAGAACAAGCATGGAATAAGCAACTAATTGTTGTCCATGCTTGTATTTGATGATTCTATAAACCTTGCTTCTCTTATACTGGCATCACAACCACAGAAACATTAATAATTCACACTCAGGTCTGTATATGGGGCTTCTCTCAGGCTGAACTCAAAAACTTAAATCACAAGTAAACATTCTTCTGCTAAATCTGTTGCTCCCTATTCCCTGCCCCCCACTACATAAGGGTAAAAGACAGAATTAATTTTTAAAATTAAATAAACAAAATACTTGGTCAGTTAGTTTCAGTTTTGTCTGGCACTGATATCTTGTGGATACTATATCAAGCCATGAAAAATAAATAAGAGAGCTGAACTTTTCAAATATCGCCAATGAACTTTTTTCCAGTTCAGTGAGTTAATAGGCCTTTTAATTTACAAATTCATAAGAATAGGATTATATTTGGTTAATAGATTCTTTATTATACTAGTTGAAGTCTTACTGCCAGAAATCGAAATGAGTTCCTCATGACATAAAAGGTCAAGATTAGTTGTAATTAACAGGAAAGTCCCAGACTTCAGACAGCTACAGCTAATTACAGCAACTAGAATGTACAAGCCAAAGAGCTGTGAGCTTGCAAACCCCTGAACAAATGCTTGGACTTCAGCATGTCAGAAGGTCCAGAGAATCCATTCATGCAAGTTAAAAACATGCACAAACAATATACAGGACTGGGAACATGTAAATCCATCATTTCATTTTGGGATCAATACAAATAAATTTCAGATCCTTCAAAAATATCGTGCACTGCAGAAAAGATGGATTCATGTCCTGTTATTCTGTCAGTTGCCTACTTCAAATCTTCAGATCCAAACTATATAGAATTACAATACTCAATATTCTTTTTATTCTACATTTACTACGCCTTGTAAGAAATGTGTTACATAAGCATCAACTGAAAACAGGAAAATAAGTCAGGAGTTTGCAAAAAAAATTTGCCTTTTCCTATTTTTTTTTGGGTGGCAAGCACAAGTTCTGCAATGTCTTATTAAAACATCAAGGCAGTAAACAAAGAAAACATTAAAAAGTAGGAAGTTTTCTATCAAATTTTCTTCTTGCCATGTGAACCCAGAGGAAGAATTTAACCTGCTGAACATTCCACTTATTTCCTCATGCTAAGAGAAGCACTACTTAGTGCAGCAGCTGTAGTTCTCCTTTGCACAGCTACTTGTAGAGAAAATGTTTTATTAAAGGAACTTTCAAAGTGACAGGGTCAGTATGCACAACTTCCATTCCTTTTGTATGCTTTTCTAAATGCCAAATCAAAACATGGCAATGTGATTAAATACATTGGTAACCATAGTTTTATTATAACTGCCTTATAAATCATGTTATAGCTAATTAATCTAATTAACGGTCCTTTGTCCCAGATACATTACAGGAACACACCAAATCAATCCAGCCTTGAAGAAACCACTAATATGTCTCAGACACCAATCCTGGATTTGTTGAACATTCATTGAATATTGACCTGCTGTGAAAATATTACTATACCTGCTGCTTTTATGGGACTGCATTTTGCTTGCCTTTTTTTCCCCTTAAAAAAAATTTAGGAACACAGAAGTCAATGCCATAAACCAAAGATATTTTGCTAGCAGCTTAGCATTTCAAAGATAACTAATTAAGCCGAAACTCTTACAAAAGTTTCATGATTCACAGGTTGAAAACTTAGTATTTTTCTGCTATGCATCTTTTTCATCTGTCCATATTAAAACACTGGTACACAAATAAAACTACACTAAGTCCCTTGAAACACAGGCTGAAAAGTATCACATTTTCAGAAGGTAAATAAAGAGAATGTTGAAGCAGAGCAGAGTTTCTAATGAGTTAATGTAAAAAAACCTCATGCAAAAGCAATCTGCATCAAAGCTAGCAGGCAATACCCTGACAGTCATCCATCAAACCAAAAGTCCCCTTAATAAATGCCAATTATAGGGCAAATATGCACAAACGCGGATAGCATAAGCCATGGGATCATTTCCTTCCAAGAAAATTAGTGACCAACAAAACACCCATGCAGCCTGCCCTACAGCAACACTCACTCCTGACCGGAATACTAACTACTATTATTATTTCACTCCTTTTTACTTTATTTTGTACTTTTGCAAGAATTCAGAGCCACACAGAATTTTGTTTGGGGTTATACAAATTCCTTCGCAATTTGTATAGAAGTCTAACATAACTTTTTAAAAGCCATGACATGCCTATAATGTATACAGAGTCTCTGACTTCCGCCGTAAGCGAGCCTTTTTCCTAACTTAATCATACTCAAATTTCACCCCTTTTAAAGATCCTGATTCAAAAATGTTCACTCATTCTCCACAGTCCACAAATTTATACCATCTCTTCCTGTGGTATTATATGTGCATAAATTAAAAAAGAATGGTCTTGTATAAGGACTGAAAACAGAACATTCCAAGTCCCCATCCCCCAAATCTAACTTCAATTTATCAAGGAAATTTTCGATACAAAATACACATTCTTATAAAATTATTGTTTTGTGTATGAATAGGATGTTTCAAATTTGAGCAGAATTACATTTCCCAAACCTAAAAACAGTGAGTTGTAGAGCATGCTGAAGACAAACAATAATAAAAGCTTCTCTGCTGTTACATTTGTCATACCTCTGATTCATTTCATCCCCTTTTGCTAACACCTTCTGCATATCACACCTGACCAATATTTTTGTTCTCCCAAGAGCAGATTTTTTAGATTTATTGTATCTGATATACAGTAAACAGAAAAGGAGCATGTTTTGTCATATGGAGTGTCAGAGGTAACAGCTGAGAGTTACAATAAAAACATTATGCTAATAAGACAAAGAAGCTTTGAAAGAAATATTTAATACTAGTACCATGTCAGAGAGAATTATTTTTTCATCTAAAATGACTCACACTGCTATATTCATAGAAACAAACTAGAAAATGCTTCATTAGTCCTAGTTGGATGTCTTATCTAATTGACCTCTAAAGTGACATCTTCCATCACACAGACTTGCCCGTGCTATATTCATTTATTTCCATCTTACCTAAAATTATGATGAATGGTTTGAGCTCTATTCAATTATTGAAAATGTGCAAAGAAACAGAAACAATGAAACTGGCAAAGTGCTCTGCATTCTTAGGAACAATTTAGGCTAATTAGCATCAACTTCTCCCCCATTCATCATACCCCTTTAGAAATATAAACAAACTGTCAGCTCTAACCTAACAAACAGATCACTGAGCTACTTAACACAAATTATTCTTACATGAAAAGCTCCTTCTCAGGCAATATTCTCCTCTAGGGCATCTGGGAAGTTGAGCTATTAAAATTGAAGACATATGTTTCAGTCAAATTTAACTCCCAGATTGTACTGATCGCTGTTGTGACAGTTTTCCATCAGCATGCTGCTGCTGGCAAAGTACTACATATTTTAAACAAAGCAATGCAACAATAGACTTCAATGATGCATGTTCATTTAGTATAATATCAATACCACCCAATTAGCACCCTACACCTGGAAGTGGAGCTACTTAGAATTATTCCTTAGGTACAACTTGAATCTCAGATTTCATTTGGGGTTTCTTTTAGAATTACAAGTTCCTGCAAGCTTGCAGAAGGCAGCAGCTATGCCACTGTCAGCTATGACAATAGTTTAAATCAAGCTGCAAAGGCGATGCTCTGAAAAGGCCATAGAGGGGAGCACTGCTGTCACTCCTGGGTTTTAATTCAAACTCCTCCACAGATGCCACAAATAAAAGGACAGCTCTAACCTAAAGGAAAACAGGAAGGTTTCCAGAGCTGAATACTTCCTGAACACAACAATCCACGTGCTACTTTCAAAGCCAAAATGATAATGAAACATACTTCCTTTCCTTTCACCAGAATGCAAAAGGAATTAAATTTGTCCCCAACTCCATACCTGACTAAGAGGCTTTTGTGCTAAAGCTAAGAATTTTTCATCAGTTCATTAAAATACTCATTATCTGGTAAAAGATAATGAGTATTATCTGGTAAACACTGGCCTGGACCTTCTTGTCTCATAGGCATTTGAGATTTTGTGCATACAGGAGAATATGCCTTTCCCCATAAGAACTTCAAAACTGGGGAATATCCTCCACTGCTTTTCAGAACAAATATAATTTGGAAATTACAGAGATATCAGAAATAATCAGTATTGAGGAACTACTTCCTGAGCTATTTTTCTTTTCAATCTATAAGAAAATTCCTGCTTAGACTTAGTGCCTTGGTTCCCTTTAAGCAGCAAAATATAATTAGAATTTCACGAATTAAAGATTAAGACTTTCCCATCCTTTCTCCGTTGATTTTCTCTCATTTCTCTGCTTTGCTATTTGATTCTGGCTCTAAATTTGTCTTGAAGGAAACACTTGTAATACATGTCGTAGCTTGCCTATTTTTTCCCCCTCCTCTTTCTTCTGAGGAAGGTAATGAAACCAAGCAGTATCAGCTTGGTTGCCTCTTTGCACAGAAAGGTGTACTCTGAATTTAATTTTGTTTCATCCTTAGGTGAGAGAAGGAAGGAGGAGTATCTAACTTCCTGACTTGGCCCTCACTGCTGGTTGCACACACAGTTGCTTTTTCCCCTTGGATACAGAACTTCCAAGGCCTGGAGTATATAATATGATTGGGAGCCTGAAGATCCCCAAATACTTCTATGGTGATACACTTCTTACCAGCAATAGAGATACACTTTGTGAGTGAACACAGCGCAAGCATGTGTGTCTTCTTGCTTCAGAAGAAAAGGATCTTGCATTATGACATGACTGCCACCTCGAAAAGCATTTTAAATATTAGTGCTGACCAGAAAGTCTGATCCTAGAAGTGTTATGCAAACAGATTAGTGAGACTTGAAAGTCAGCACCTAATCAACAGCTCTTGCCCATCTTCTCTGAAATGATCTCACAGTTATGGGCTTTACTGACCCAGAGAAGTGGTGATGTAGTTCATGTTTTTCAAGAGAGAATGAAGAGAGGTTTTACAGTGGACAGACTAAAAACCTGTTACAGCCATCATGAACGTGAATTGATACTTCACAGTAACAAATAAGATTTTAAGCAGGACAGAAACACTTGAGGTCTGAAGTAAAGAGGTGCAAGTCACGCAACATAGAAACAATACTTAAACTCATGTTTGTAGATTAGACTGCTTGAAAGCTAGCTTCAGGAGAAAGGAAAAACCTGCATTTGTTCACACTAGAAGACAAAACAGTGCCAGAGAAAAATCTGAAAGGCGACCTCACACAAACCAAGGGGAACAAACCACTAGCTCTTTTTGCTACATTATTGAAAGAACACATGGGATATGGGTATGCTACCTAAATAGGGAGCTGCATATTTCAGTTGGCCTATTTTTTCTCTAGGTTCAGCCATTAAAAAAGATAGTTTTCATATATGCATCTAAAGAGCATCTAACACACATGAATACACAGATTTCATGTCAGTTTCAACTATTCTCTCAACAGCTACAACTCTGTCCTAATTTTTAAGAAGCTGTACTACATGACTACCTTAGAGACAAATAAAATAAATACTAATCCACATTTGTGGAATTACTTCCAAGCTGGCATCAGACTTTCATTGAGCTATGCTGAAGGCCAGAGAAAGCTGCACACTGCATTTTTACCATTATGTTATATAGATCAAATGTGCAACATTCAAGAGCTAGTTTATTACTTACACTGAACTGCTCTCACATGGCTGTTACCGAACTTTTTTCTTTCATTGTCAAGTGTTTTCTGTTGGTTCAGAAATGTTTTCTTCCTGGTTGCAGTCTCTTTTTTAAGGCATAGCGTCAAGTAATAGAAGCAGACAGGAAGTAGGGGTTGTTGCTCTCCAGAGAATGATTAAGCAAGTCAGCATGAATTCCCCGAAGTTCCCACAAACAGGCTCTTATGTAACAACATATGTTTTCAAAGATATTTTCTCTGAGCAGTGGAAAGTCTTCATGGGAAAAATATAAGCTAGCTTTATAATAAACACTGTGGAGCACGAAATAACTATATAATAAAGAGTAGTATAAATGAAGTAAATTATTAGATACTGAAAATCCCACAGCAACTGATTCTCATTTACATTTCTCAAAATTAAGCTTGGTCAATAAAGTAGCCAGGTCCTGCAGTTTCTTATTTATGCAAACAAAACGTATTCCATGTTCCTTAGAACATCACCTGTAATGCTCTGGGATGAGTCCAGATTATGGTTTTAAGTAGTCCAGATAACTTTGGTAGACTGTTTCTGTGAAGAAAGCAGGGTCCTTCCTTCTCCTCTCACTTATCCACAGAGCAGAAAATCTTTAAAATTGAGAAAACTTTAAAAAAAAAATCCTTAACATTTACCTTACATTAGACCATCCCAGTATATACCATCATTAGATTATTCAGTACAGTGGGGACTGGTTAAAGCCATTCAGTATTGCATACTTTTTGTTCTTGAGAAAATACACAAACATTTAGATGTTTTTGTCCTTCTCTTTAATTTTAAAGAAAATTGATACTGTTTATTACAAGAATTTTAAGCTTATAGGAGTGGTTATTCATCTTCATGTGGAAAAATATTTGACTGGCTAGCGTTAGATATGAGGACAGACTACTATATAGTCTGATTTTTCTACCAATAAATAAAAATTTTGGGACATGAATATCAAAAAAGTTAACAAACAACACAGCACAACAAATTAAGATTTCAAGTTACTTACTATTTCACTGCCCATTTACAATGATTTGATATTGCAAAGGTAGAAAAGCCAGGTCAACCAAAAATAGCAAATTTAACTATGCTCTCTCAAAGCAGAACCTCAAGCTGTGCGGCAGCAGAACATCATCTATGTTCTGAAAGTCTGCCACCAGTAGTCTAATTCCTATGAACCATAGTGTGCATTTTTTTTCACACTATGTGGACAAAAGCTTAGCATTGTCTGTATTACACACATTTCCCGTAACTTATCCTCCTATTCCTAAAATACGTAAGTTAATTTTTGACAAAGGGCCCTTTTTCTCTGACATTGCTGTCATATACAGATTTTTAAAGCTTTTTTTCCACCTGTTGACCCAAGACATGGCAGAGCCACGTAACACAGGGCACTCCCAAATAAAGCAGTCATTTTTGCCTTTGCCTATATAGCGCCAATACAGAAATTCACCTTATCTCACCTTTCTCACAGTGGGACTGAAGTGAAAAAATAGAGTTTAAATCCAATGGCAATTTGCTATCTTCTCACACCCATATGCTACATCTTCTCAATAGTCAAATATTTTGAAGAAATATACTTTTAATAATTTACTATTCCGGTTTAGCTGGTGTTTCATTGTACTGGCGCACACTTATGCCTGCATAGTTAAGAGTGGGAATTCACTTTGGGTGGTACCTAGAAACTGAACTAGATGTGATGCAACAGATCGTTTTTCTGGTCAAACAGGAAAATTCCTTTTATTCTATTCTATTCCATTCCAGCCTGTTTTCTAATGAGCTCTTAAAGGACCCAGGTGACAAAGACTTTTCGACACTTCCTTTTTTCACAGCTTGTTGATCTGACTGCTTGAAAGTCATACCAAAAGTAATTCTTCAAATACTGTGTTTCATTTTCAACTCCTCTTCCTACATGTAAGAGTTATTTTTACTCCACAATCATTATTCAGTACCAAACAATGCCTAAAACAGGTCTGATGAAGATTATCACAACAGATATTAAAAGGAACTATAATTTATCAATTTCACTCTTAAAATTTGAGCAAAATAAAAAATAGTAAATGTTTGAGTCACAAGAGCAGAAGCCAACTATTGCTATATCACACTGTTTTGAGTGTGATTTTGATCTCAGTTCTTACTCTTAAGTGATTTCAAGAAAGTTACACAATGAAACTCCTAAGTGAGAAATGGAGTGAACAAGATGCAATTTTATTGATTTGAGCTACTCCTAAGAAGAGTCCACAAAGGCAAGAATTGTATCTCCAAAGCATGTATAAAAAAGTAATTGTATTCTAACAGCTTTAAAAAAATGAAAAAGTAAAAGAAAACAAGACTTAGAACTGGCCTAGGGAGGAAAACTGAGAAGACAACTGCTACTGATTTAAAAACAAAGTTTCAAAGATATATATAAATGCTGAAAGACAAAAAAATGCCAAGCCTTGGGACAATAAGTCTAAAGGTATGGTAAGAGAGACTACTTGCTTCATTCAGTTGTGCAGAAGTTTGTTGTGCTTCCTTAATACACATCTTTTCTGAGAAGGGTAATTGCAAAGGGATCATAAAACAGATAATCCAAGATATTTTCCCAACATCTCTTAGATCTGGTTTAGTACAGCCCCTAATATATAATTCAAAATAAAAATTCAAATTAAAAAAATATTTTTTTTCCCTCTTAAGCCTAATGAAGTGATCCAGAGCAGAAAATCTTTGCCTTTCAGGTCACATGAGCCTCTGAGGATAATAGATGGAAGCACTGTATTTAACAGAAGCATCGGGAAAATCCTAAAAGCTGCCAGAGCATTCCTGCTCTTTGGTCAGGAACTGCAGACCTGCCAAAATCAGAGGTCAGGAAAAGAGAACTGACAACTTGTGCAAATGCTTTCCAGGCTATGAGAATCCAGATTCTCAGGGCACCTGAGCTCCCTGGTTGGACCTACATAACTTGAAAAAGTGTCTTTCCCCCACCCCCATCCTCCCTCCTAAATTTTGGAAAAGCCATGCAGGGTGAAGCAGGCCTTAGGCCAGCTTTGAGACTAAAGTTCACTTCATTTTGCATTTTAAAAAGAAAATCTGCAGCTCAGTGGGAGCAGGAAAGATGGGCTCAGTCCAAAGCCTATTTACAAATCCACCCCAGCTGATAGATGTTCTTTGGACAAAAGAAATTTCTACTCATGTGTTAAAGGGCTATCTAATGGACATGGAAGCAAAAGGGAGCCTTCCTGACAACTTCACCTAAGTGCTGCCTCAAACCAAACTGTCAAATGATTCAATGACTGTTCCTAAAATTTCAGATCCTATATTAGCACCAGTGGACACTTGCAGCTTTGAGTATCCAAAGGGAGAGTCTGAGTAAACCTACAGTGTTTGCTTCTAAGCCTGTAAACTGGCTATTAACAGACCTTTGCATGCATGTGGTGGTTCATTTAAGGGGCAATTGAAGCAGTTTAGGTAATGAATGCTGGTTTAAAAATTGGTTAATTGAATAACATTGGTTAAAAAATCATACAGTTACCTAGGAACTTTAGGTGCTTTTGGCACTAAGCATCAGCAAAAGGAAGAACTGAAATTTGTGTTTTCAGATTAGGTTGACTGATGAATGAAGCAGTAGAAGGACTGTAAGTAAATGTATCTTATTTTGTCTCAGACATCTTTCTCATTTAAATCCTGCCATATACGCAGGGAGCTTAAAACTTAAAAAAAGCGCCACTAAACAGCTCTGATATCCTTTATTTCCACACGGTCCAATTAAGAAAACAGTTCCCAAAGTCACTGGAATGCAAAATTAGAGACCACTGGCAGAAAAAAATAGACTTGAAAAAAGGGACAAGTGCACGGCCTCCAGTAAGCTGTCTTTGCTACTTAAGGTTCTAATAATATGAAGACCTGAGGCAGATTAAGCAGAAAACAACATTCTTGAAGCTTTAACTCTGAAATGGAAGTAATTATCAGCCTAAAAACACTCAAAGTGGCTGAGAACAGCTGGGTGTTCAGTTCTGCTCTTCTGTGAAGTGTGTACACCTCATCACCATGACTTAACATATTTTCTTCTGAAATTGTCACCTTGGCTAATTTAGTGGGCAGAGATCCAATTCACAGTTTTTTTGGTTTACATTTTAGTAAAGTGTAATTTTGAAAATGCCCATCAAAAGAGAAGAAGCAATACACTTTACCTTACGTTGCTTTACTGCCTATTTTAGTGACTCTATGGCAAGTCTCTTGTTTCAGGACATGCATCTGAGAAGAGGAGGGAGTACCACTGAAATGTATGCTATACTTGATTCAGTTTGAGGCTACTGTTTTGTTTGACCTTTTTTCACTATTAGCAGAGGAATGGGCATTTTTCCTGGTCTTAATATCCCTTTACTCCTCGGATCACCTATGACAATTTCAAGGTCTGAAATTGCTGCTTTGAGACTAAACCTATAAAGATCATGCTAAGAAATGCTGCGTGCTATTGCATTTATATCAAATTCTCTTTTTCATTTGTGCAACCCACACAGGGTTAGGTAGGATTTAAATCCCAAAGGTCTGTAGCCCTTAGACTCCATTCATTTTAAGACAGTTTATATTTAGTATTTCAGCCAAACAGTTCTGGTTTTCTTTTTAAATATATTTACAACTATCACATCCAGGCAGGTCAGTGTTAAAAGCAATGGGAAAACAATAGGAGATTAAAGTGTGCAATGCAATAAGAATGTTTAGCATGTCCTGACACTCCAGCTTCCCTCCCCTCCTCTGTTCAGGCATCTAATTGTTTGCTTTTCCTCCTACATACAATAATGAAGTGAACTACAGTCAAAGTGTGATGACAAATGGTCCCAGGGTTTGCATTCTTTGGAATATATCGGCATTTGTAAACCAAAGAAGAAAGATAGATGTAATCAACCACCCTCTTATAAGAGAAGGATCTGGAAGAGTATGTTGGCAAAATCTTCAAACCACATTAAGCACTAATTTGAAAGTATGTTTGAAAGGAATAAAGCAATGCATTTAATACTAGTTTATTTGTATAACAACAACTAGAAACTGAACTTGCTAGACATATTTTGAAAGATGGAAACAATTAAAATGCATTAGTGATCTAAACAGGCACTGTATTTTAAAAGAAAAGAACTTTAAGCAATCAAAGTTACACATATTCACATTTTGTTGACTAATCCTCACCTTCCCTTGATCTCCTAATATTGAATACTTGTGTTACACGGAAACATTGAATCTCTGCTTACAGAAATTCACAGGAATTAAGTCTGTACATACTTTTGCCTACCGAAAAAGAATGATACCGTATCATGAGAAGAACCACATCAACTGCAGGATGGCAATTTTTCTGCCTCCAACATTAAAAACTTGGACCCTTCTATTAAAGAAACCAAACACAGAGTGGCCAGGCCACACCATATCATCAATGTAACCAGTAAATAGTCAGGTCATATCACTAGTAAATAGAAATGGCCAAACTACACTGGGAGGACACATTATTCACATCTTCCTCTTTGTTTCCCTTCTAGACAAGATACTAATAAAGGACTTTGTATGGGAGAAGGCTTAACAAGGAAATGAATAATCAAATATTATTTTAAATAGTTTTAAATATTTCATATTTAACTCAAAATAAGTCTTAAATTAGGGATTAACATAACCTGCATTTTTTGAAATTGAGTACTTCAGATTTCTGGACACTGAAAACCCCTCCTTAAAAACAAGATCAAGTCATTCCAAAACCTAAACATGAACTGTTAAAAATAGAGACATCTTTAGATAATCACTTTCAACCTGCTGCAGTCTTCTTACCAGGCTATCACAGACACATTGAAGCTTCAGAAAATGTTGTCATAACTTCATAACATGAATCTCCCTCTCCTTTTTTTTGCATGCTTTGATGAGCACCAAAATTGTTGGCATTTATAAGCATCATCTTTAGCACATTAGCACACAATGAAACATACAGTTCATGCCCACAAGACACTACTTCTATCTTCTGATAGCAGACATTCTTGCTGTTGCTCTTAGTCTTGATGATTTTATGTGCAGCAGAAACTTAGCTATAGAGAAGGATGATACAGAATTGGAGATCTCCCAATTGATTTTTTATCTCTTTGTTTTATATGAGGCATGGTTCCAATCATTACCTTTGGTGGGAAATTACTTTTAATTACATATATAAATGTTTTAAGAGGTTGATTAATACTTAAAAAAGCCCAAACAAACAAAACCAACAGTGTAATGAGTGCATATCTATCGCTACGTTACAGAAAAAAAGAATCTATGTATCAGAATTTTCAAACAAGGTACAATAGAGGTAATGTTTTCCCAGTAACAGAGTATTTTCATTTTAGGAAAAAAATGGTGGTAATTACCCCATGAAACAGTTTCATCATTCTTTAAAAAAAAAGGTTAAATGGTAAAACACTGAAGAAAAAGAATAATAATCTTGGTAACTCTAAAAATCACCGTTGATACAGTGAGTGTCAAAGTGAAAGAGAACGTTTATGTTAGATATTAGGAAGAAAACACTTACTGTGAGAGTGGTGAGGCACTGGAACAGGTTGTCCAGAGAAGTTGTGGCTGTCCCATCACTGGAAGTGTTCAAGGCCCATTTGAATGGGGCTCCCAGCAACCCAGTCTTGTGGAAGGTGTCCCTGCCCATGGCAGGGGCATTGGAATTGCTCGTCTTTAAGGCCCCTTCCAACCCAAACCCTTCTATGATTCTCTGATTTCAAATACACAAAAGTAGTACCATCATACTATATCCTATAATATTTATATTGCAGTACTGGTCTGGAGCCAGTTTTCAGGAAATCCCTGCTTCAGAGGAAGGGAAAATAAATTAGTGAAACAAGATTTCAACAGGCAGCAGAGATTCAGGACTATAAAATGTGAGTGTCCTTTTTTAAGTACCTATTTAAGGAACAAACGTCAGATAGCTCTGGAGTTGTAAATACAATCTCAGCCATTAGAGAAAAAATGAGATAGTATACACAGAATACAAATGTATCATACTTGGCCCCTCTTCCAACCCTGTTTCACGTATTTTTGTGACAGCTATTGAAACACCTTAAGTATCAAAGACTTGACTTGTAAGATAAAATAGGTAAGTTCTGGCAGTAACATATTTGTATCAAGATTTAACGGTGCTCAAAGTTACACAGTTGCTACTGAATTCTACTAATAACCGTGTGAGCCACTAGGAGCAAACATTCTTGTTCAGAGTTGTAAGAATGAAAGTATAGAGGGAAACTATCCAAGTGTAAAAGTATTAGTGGCGAGTGGAGGAAAACTTAAAGAGAAAAACTACAGGATTAAAAGTAAAAGCATATCAGAATAACACAGTTATGTCATCTGCACGATTCTGTTAGTAAAAGATTTAAGAAGCATTTGCTTGTATAGCTAACATAATACAGAACCAAAAAGCCAAGCCACAAGTAGTGAGTGGCAGTCAGGTTTCAAACTTCAGCATGCAAGCAGACGCTGTGCAAGGTGATGGTATGGAGTAGGCACTGCGTCTACAGGTGCAGGACCACCAACATCACCACCTGGCTGCTTTCCAAACACAAGGCTAAAGTTCCAGGTGTTCAGAGGTACTGTTCTGGCTCCATCAAGAACACATTTACACCATAGGTCTTTCAAACACAGAACTGGGGCTTTTTTGAAGCCAGAGAATTTATGTTCAGACAACTGTAACATTAGCGACTATGTTTGAAGGTAATAGTTTCTCTGAGTGTTTTTAATATTTTCATAATTACTATGAAAGCCTGTGAATTCCAGACTACGAATGGCTCAAAAGCCAATTTTCTTCCATTTTAATCTAGAACTAACACAGGCAATATTATATGTGAAAAATTTATTTTTAAGTGTTTTTTTAATCAAGTGTTATATAACAAAACTTTCGACTGATACCATACTTTCCTGCAACAGTTACGGACTCATCTTTAACTACTTCCAGTAGCTTCTTAATTTCCCTATTTTTTATCACAAGACATAATTATCTTCCTATAGAAAAGATACACTGCACACCCCCTGTATGGTTAGGCTTCTGTTTGATTATTTCAGCACAAACAGAACAGCCTGAGCATCCCAGCAGGAAATTTGCTTTTGTCTCCAAAAAAGACAGCAGAGAAGCACAACACTGCCATCTCCACCTTAAATGCTGAAGTACAAGTATCACACATAAACTAGTGAAAAGATTGTAAAATATAGCAAACAAGAACACGTGTAAATGCTTCTAAAACTTTCATGAGAAAATTAAGAAAACTACTGTCAGGCAGAAAAATTAATTTTAATCAACCAATGCGTTGCACCAGAAAACCATCAAACTCAACAGTTCCAAAGCCTAAAGGAGACAGAGTAAACAAGCTCTCAGCCTGTCCAGCCTCAGCCCATGCCATCAAGTGACAGGCATCAGAAAGAAGACATACCTGAAAGTGTTTTAAGCCTTGTTATATCTGTCCATATTCTAGATGTGGTGGCTCTTCTAGTGATGGACTTACATGCTGGGAAGCAGATGACAACTGACTCAACTGCCATAGATGCAATTTGCTGGGTTTCTTCACCTCACATACATTAAAGTGGGTTATACTCTGAGCAAAGTACAACATGAATCCTGAAATACATTCCCCAGACCCTAACTCAATTTAGTATACGTTCGTGGCAAACCAGTAGCACAAAGAAGAGTTTATTAAAGTTTCATTAAAAAAACCCCAAACAAACCAGGAAAAAAAAAACAACCAACCAAACAAAAACACCCAAAAAACAAACCAAAAACGATAAAAAGAAAAAAAAGAGTGGAGCCTTCCTTCCACCTTAATCCTCACACAAAGCTGAGCAAAGTCCTTTTTCCTGCTGTGGATTATTTGAATACACATCTTCCTTTAATGGTATTTGTTAAAGCTTCAGGTTACCCGAGAAGCAGGTCCTACAAGGGAAATATGGAAGGTGACAAACAGCTTCACTAGCTACCACAATTGAGCAAGCTAATTAGATTGCTGATGTGTGTTAAGCTTTGGGCGAAGTTCAGAAGCAGAAGTGTTCCTGGCACTCACTGCAGCCTGATAAAACAGATAAGCAATCCAATGAGCCTGCTGCTACCAGAACCATTACCTACTCTTCTGCCATTGACTGGGAATCCCTGCCAACTCCCACAGTTCAGGCAAATAAACTGTCAGAAAACTACTCTATCAAAAGCAATTAAGTTTCTGTCACTTAAGCTCCTTGGATCAGTTCCCTAAAAGGTCAGCATCATTTCAAAGAGTTTGCTAACACAGTAAGAACACACTTGGATAAATAGCACCAACTCTCTTCTTCACAGGCCAACGAGGAACGTCGCAACAGAAGAATATACTGTCAACTTAAACGCACCCAGAATTTCAGCACCAGATAGTGACACAAAAGCTACTGAGATGACAGCTATAAGTGAAATGAGAAAAGCATTCTTGCAGGTAGCTTTTGGCTAAGGAAAGAAACAGGGCTCGTGAACTTTATCCCCACCAATAACACAAGTTAATTGTACAAGCAAACAACAAACAGAAACTATACAAAATATTAGACCTATTTGGTGCCCTATTTGGTGTTTTAGTTTTACAAAGGGCTGGTATACAATCAGATAACATACAAAACTAAATTCGAGCCAAGGTATGGTTTGGAAAGGAAATTTCTAGAAAACAAGAAACTTCAACATACAGAAAATTCATGCTTAGTAAATAGGGAATTTTCTTCAAGAGACAGACTACAAAACTTGGGAGTTTATTGCTTTAGGCACTAGAATGAGCAGAAGCAACTGAGTGAATATATTTACTGGCTACAAAAGGCATGGAAAAAGCTCAAGGCCTTCAACTATTTACTGAGTTTGTAGATGTGAAAAAAAGGAATATTTTAACTGCATACACAAAGAGATACTTTGGAGGAGATCACTGATGACAAATATTTTCCCCATCATCAGGTTTGATAGCATCAAGGTTCTGGCAAGAACACAGAGGAAAACAAAGCACACAATTGTATGGTCAGTGCATCCTGCCACTTAGATCCTGCTTGGCACAGATCATGTTTTAGAAAAATATCTCAATCACCTGATGTTCTATGTACAAAGTACGGCCATCAAAGTTCTAGAAAAAGCCACATTTGCTGAACAGAAGCAAAGCAAAACAAACTTAACTTCCATTGAATGGAAACAGGCCTGGAAGGATGTTAGGACTGTCAGATCACTGCCTATATCCTTCAAAAGAGAGGGAAGAACCCCAAACGTGCTGGACACTAAACAGTGGAAGGAAAATTGTGCTCAACCCAGCCCCAGAAGACAGACTTCAGTCTCCAACTGAAAGCCAGCTGAAGATGACCAATATATAGGGGATGCAAATCTCAATAGAAAATATGAGAAATTGAACAAGTCACAGCTATTTTTGAAAGAATAACTTCTAAGGCAACCACTGACAATTCCCTTACATCACAGTTTGAAAGTCTAGAAAGTGAACACAAAACAGCAACACTGTTAGTTAAGTACAAACAGGCTCAGACTGAAGACTGCTTAGGTTTTAGCTCACTTCATACAGTAAAATCAGGGAAAGTGGAGTCCATGAACTTAATGTCAGTGGAGACTACCATTTGCACACCAATTACAAATAAGAAACTATTTCCAGATACGCACCCCGGATCCTTTGGTAAACGGCCAGTGAAGCCTGGTCCAAAATACCATGGTGTCAACGTGACTTTACATACATAACTTGGGGTAAGAGAAGTGAAATACTAAGAAGAATTTTGGTTAAATTTGAGAATAGAAGTTCTAGAACAGATCAGATACATCAGAACCGCTCTCCTCCTTTCCTGGAAAAGTTTAAATTTGTTGGATGGAAAACTGTTGCATACAAGACTCGGGAGTTACGAGTTTTCCAGGAGATTTATGGAGGTCTTCTATGCACCATACAGCAGTTATTACCAAACACAATACATCTGATCCAGGAGTACTTTACAACAGGTTGCACATTTTAGAAGTAAAAATTCAGTTTACTATATTTTTCAGCTATGAGCTCTACAGCCTGTTACAGAAATACTTTTTTCCCCCACAGATATAAACAGATAATGTATACTGTAACAGAAATATAATTAATTAGCTATCACAAAAGCCTTTTCCTCCAGACATATTTCTTTTAAATGATAGCAAGTTTTCCAACATTTTATCTTAATGTCCAAACACAGGTGGGGATATCAATACAAGTTTTGTGCAGGATTTCATAGAGACATAACCTAATAGATTGTTTCAGATTCACAAGTAACTTTTAAAACAGCATTTTTAATAGAGTTAGATTCAATAACTTGGGTAAGATGGGATCTTTGGTAGCCAACTGGACATCAGCCTAGGCACTGCAATGGTTAGAAAATTGTTGCCTGACTTCAAATGGACATGTCAGAGAGTTCAAGCCCACAGCCAGGAAAACAATTTGGCAACAGGTCCATTCCTTTATGCATACAAGGAGTAGCCACCTGGAGTTAGTAGTGAGTATGTTCACATACTGGACTTCACAGGATATCTGATACAGATCTAAGACAGCTCAGAAGAGCTCAGAAGAGATTCAGGGAGTGAATAACTTCCATTGATTACAGTGGAATTGGGATACTGATTAATCTCATGGTTCAGGTACCTACAATTCCCCTAGAACTGAGGGATAACAATTACTCTGACAGTACACATGAAAAGTTAATGTATTAGAGTCCAGAAAGCAAAACAGTTAAATCCATTATTTTACTTTTCAGAAGACTTAACTGACCACCAGGGCCACTTCATATACAGCTACACTCTCTCATGTTTGATCCATACCTGCACGCAGAAAATGATTTCAAGATTCAAAGACCTAGGAAGTGAGCAAGAATGAACAAAACAAAACAAAGCAAAAAAAAACCCCCAACCCCCCACCACCACCAAAAAGTCAAACAAACTAACAAAACACCACAAAAACACCAAATGAAAAAAACCAAAAAACTCTTGTAAGAGAGAATTTCCTCGGTTCCTTGGTTTCCTTGGCTAAACCAAGGAAGATCCAAATTCTTTCCCTGGACTCAAATCATCTGGATCTGTTCTGAATTGTTCAGTGAGCAAGAGGCACCCAGATTTTGCTTATACAGAATGCAAGCAGTCCAAATCTTGCCCATAGTCAAAACTATTTATGCCACAAACTTGAACATTGAAATGTTTACAAAACAATTACCAAATATATAAAGTATGTTCAAATTTTACAAACAGTTCAATCATCATACAAAATGTAATGCAGTGATTTATTCCTCTCTCTGAATTTAATATCTTAACCAGAATAGAGTTTGTAGTCAAAACAAAGACAAGGCAAGCTGTCCCTAATTCCAGTTGCAGTAGATAAGGTTTCAGCCCTGTTGTTGAAAAGGAATTTATAGAACATTGTCTAAGTTTTTTAATTCTTCACAGGTTTTGCAATTAAGGTTCTAGGTGCAATTATAGAATAACTAAAACATAGGAAACAAAGATTTAGATGTAAACAAGATCTAGACTGAACAGAAAAAGCCCAGTTTAGAACTGAGCTGGTAATGATTGTGATACCATCTCTACTTGACTGCAGTGGATGTTATCCTAACTCAGCACACAGAATGCAAACAGTCCAAGTAACAGAGCAGCATTTAGTCTTTAGGGTCCCTGCTACTTCTACAATGGACTACAGGAAAGGAGAAAATAAAAAATAATAATAAAAAGGAAGCATTAAGGAAATTAAAACCATCTCGCCCCCCTTGCTCCCAGAGTTTTTTTCCCTGTTTCTCTACAAGTTGCATAAAACTTTCATAACATCCCAATAAAACTGTCTACTCTCTTTGCAGGTGTCTGTCTTGAGGCACCAGAGAGAACTAATCACTCCTGCAAATCTCAGCACACCAACTGAAGTCTTCAGAGAAAATACTCAAGTAGCAGAGCATAAGGAGATTAAAGAAAAAAAAATAGTCAAATGTTGTATATGTAAGTGATAATAGATTACATGAGAAGATCATTAGTATTCAAACAGAAAGCCATTATTTGTTCCACTCACTGAAAGCCATTATTTTTTCCATTCACTGAGAAAAATATACATTAAAAAAGGGAAAAGCCATTACATAAAAAAAGGTAAGATTATACTACACAACAAGCATAAAAGTTGTTGCCCAAGTTACTTCAGCCCAGTTCCAGGTGTTCACTCTAGGTCTGCAAGACTTAAGCAAGTGACAAGTCCAATTAACAATCAACTGATCAATATTCTTTCAATACTTTTAAAGAACATTTCTGAACTTAGAAAATCTGTGTGTACACAAATATAACCAGAACACTGTAAAACTGCTTTATCTGCAAAACTTTTAGAATTTCATTCTATATGCTCCTTATCTTCACACCAACAATTGACAAGTGACATTTTCAGAAGATGTTTAAGGGCTATCTGTTCCAATATTGTGACCACTCTTTGCTTCTTGGGAGTCTTAAGAAGATACTTTTCCATTTATTTTCCAGAGTTACAATCTATATCCCAAATCTTAATTCAGGAAGAAAAGCAAAATAATTTCTTCTTACAGTGGCATCACATAGGTACTACACATTCATTCGTTAGGTTTTGATTAGATCCATGCTGTGCAAAACAGTTACTGCCATGACTAATATACAGTCATCTAATAGCAAAAAGACAGAATGAAAGCTCCTTTTTCAGGAACAGGATGAGATCTCCTTTCACTCCCTTTGTGAAACATGATTTTTATGCCACTGTTGACCCAACATCCACTCCTACATGAAAGCTCCAAATACTGCAATTTCAGTTTTTCCCAGAAGAGGGCTACTCCCGTTCTAACCCAGCAGACCTCAACGAGATTACAGAAAAGTGCTGCATGTGCTGCCTAAACTTAACAAGGTCCACTCTGCATAAAATACATTACAGCTCTGCTGCCCACATCAGCCTTCCTAATCACAAATGACAGAAAATAATAAAAAGTGCTGTCCCACAGAAATGTTCTCGAGATCTGGCCAGAGGTTATTTTGCAGGCGGAGTGCTAAGCATCCGAGTAGTGTTTTAGTGCAACACTTGCATCAGCCCACAAAGAAAATTATTCTGCTGGTGACAAGAATGCATCTCTTAATACAATATTTCAGTTACAATTAAAAATGGCAGAAGTTCAGCAACTCAGTAACTTGTTTATTTAACTAAACACAATAAAAGCCAGTATATATAAACTTCAAAAGACTGAAGATACTCATGGTTTTCATCTGTAAATCAATACCTTCTCAATAGGTCAATATTGATAATTATGATAATGAAATATTGAGACTTTTCAAAATGTTGTTTACTATCACATATGAAGCCCTTATACTTTTCCACACTATGACATTAGGTGCATCTTGAGAGAAGCTATTACTTGTTCAAAACTGGAAAGTAGTAAAACACTTGCAGCTGTTATGTCCTATCATGCAGTCTTCAACTGATGCTACATTTTAAGGTCTACCAGAGTCTTTACCAAGTTTTGGGGGCAGCTATAACTGGCCTGGTAAATTTGGTTTTGAAATCAATGAACTTTTAAAGAAATCTGTTTCCCATTCAGCTCTGCAACAAGACACAATACTTTCATTTGTAAACATACTGTTTTATATCCAAACATTTTCTGCTTTTGACAGTTGCCTGAAATAAAATCTACTGAACTCTAGTAATCTACTTTAAAAATAAAGCAGTACCTTTTCAACATAAATCTTTCAATACTTTCTGCACTGCTCCACAATCTAACATATAAGGAAAGATTTTAAGGAAAATTTAATCGAGTGTCCAAATATAACTTTACTTTAAACATTAGGTCATCTAAACATCTGTCTCCAATATATCCCTAGGGATTTAAATCAAAAGTCTGCTAAACATATACAATCATTTTGAAAATAAATAACAGAACAAATTTAGTCTTGATTATGATTATCATGCTTTTTAAAAGGAAACATTTATTCTAATAAGAAAAGTCTGAACTAATTTAAACTTTATGGACATTAACTTAGAAGAGTTTCATACTCTAAATAAGACATTTCTTTCCATTTAGTCTACTCTCTAATAACATTCATTGGTTTCTATCTGCAGAAAGCCTCCATGATTTCTTCCTCCCTTTTAGAAATGCCTAATCAATAAACTTTATTTCTCATCATATTAAAAAGTGAAATTTTGCAGAAAGGAGAAAAGTTTGCTAAAAAACAACAGAAAAAAATGTTCTGTTTCCTTTATGTCATCTGGGACGGCCATCATCATATCTCACAATAAGGAAGAATATGCCAGTCAAAGGATGTAGCATCTTGATACTTGTTTTCGTCACTGCTTAGAAAAAACACAATAAAGACTATTTCGAGCAAGGACTGCCTCATTACCCAGTCAGCATTACAGTTTTGCCTTGTAAAATTTTTACCAAGATGTATAATAAATAAGTGGCAGCCGTGCTCTCCCTGCTTAATTCAACAGCCCCAACCCCCTCCAGAACCCTAATCCCATTTAGGAGAAGAGAATGAAGCACTTGTCCGCAAACACAGAACTTTTAGGAAAGTCCCATTGCCTTGGCTCTGTAATAACCAGAGACTTGGAGATGAATAAAGAGCAGAACTATGAAGACTCTCAAAGCTCTCACGTTCTTCCAGGAGTCTTTTACTTTCAGAATATTGCCGATTCCTCTACATAACTCCTCTTTTGGGTGATGAACTGATCCCAGGATGAACTAGTATAACAACCCAGAGACAACAGAGGCTACCAAGAATAAGATAACAGAAGCACTTAAAATGGGCACTGGACACAAAGTTTTGAATGTGCAGCATGAACAAAGCAAGCACTCTTGCACTATTATGCAATTCTGACAAAATTAAGGGGTATACACAAGATTGTGCTGCCACTGATCAGCACCCATAGTACGGCAATGTTTTGGAAAATATATTCTTCTAAAAGCCTATAAGCACCCTGACACTTTGTTTTCTACTTCTTGCAATGGCTTATGTTACGCACAGGTGTACACCACCACATGCAAGGCAGCATTGCAAACCTGCCTGTAGAGAACCAACCATGTAACCAACCTAAAAACCCCCAGTGTATGATCACGAAACTCAAGCATTCATAACCTCATGGCTCAGATCCAAATATTCATCTAAAGATGAGGAGCACCATATTTACTGTTTGGTTCTTAAAACATCTACAGTTCATAATTTCAAGCTTTAGTGCCAAAACACTGAGGATAAGATTTAAACAAACAAGGTTTTAAAAAAACTTTCAAATTCAGAAATTAATCACATAGCTCCACAAGCTGGAAGAGACATCAAATATCATAGAATCCATAATGAAGAGTTAACTTTTGTTTCTGTGTCTGAATACGGCAGTTAGAACCTTTTTTTTTTTTCACCATGCCCTTCATTTTTTACTAAGTTCAGTATCTTATCTGGAGCCAGTCGAGAAAACAAAGTTGAGTGATACTTACTACACATTCAAAATATACACTAATTTTGAAAATCAACCCTCTAACTAAATATTAAGAAATGAGTGTTAGTAATGGAAAAATATGTAAAACTTAACCCTATTGGAAAACCACTCAGAATTGGCTCTCAGAGGAAGTTAAATAAGTAGTGCAAAGAATTTTCTAAAACTGAAAGGGCTACTAAGGCTCTCCTTTGCTTTTGGAAGTGTTGCCGTCTGGGGGCACCAGCCTGCGATCTGCATGCTTCTGTATAAATAAAAACAGTAAAAAGCCCAGGAAACTAGGTTAACACACTGAACTGGGAAATGATTCGTTGACTAAAGACTAAAAGATGACCCATAAACTGTGTTTCCTGACAAAAATTGATGGATTAAGAGTGATCCAAAGGGAAAACAAAAGCAGCTGTTAACAGTGGAGTTCAATGACTGAAAAGCAGATCTAAAGGCCAATTATTCCTGTGTTTTGTTCCACACTGTATGGGTGGGACCTCTCAACAACATTCAGATTATCTCAGTTATTTTCTCATCAGAAAACCACCACTGTAGACAACTGAAGCATTAATTACCTGTTTCAGATGTTGGTGCAATTATATCTAATTGTAGTGATTCCCCAGGACAAGACACGCTGCAGAAAAAATGTCAGGTACTTATCCTGTAACTACTCTACTTTCAACACACCCAAAACACATGACCTGTCCTACAGATTTTCAGTAAACAAAATACTATCTTAAGATGGCTGATATTTAACACTTTCTAGCACAAATAATAATTAGGCATCAGAGAGTGAGTTTCATATTATAAAAACCAATATTAATTTATTTTACCCAACAACAGGACCAGTGATGGTTTCCACAGGCAGCAAATTCATCTCCCCTAAGAGGAAAAAATTTAATTGTATTTTTTCAAGTCCAATTGAAGAAGCACAGATTTAAGGTCTTTATAATCAAGACTGAGATACTTGAAAATACTTAGAGGCATCCCTATTATTCATCGTTGAAATACTGATTTTCAAAACTTCCAAGTTCTAGGAGTCACATCACTATCTGAAAAGGGGTTTTTTTCCCCCTTGTCTTTAGCCCTTTTAGCTCTTTTCATTCATATCAACCCTAATCATAATACTTAAACCAGTCTGAAAACATTAATATAATCATTTTTCAGAGAGAATTTCAATCTCATAACAGATGAGTTCCTCCTATCTCAGCAGTATGATTTTGAGTGTCTCCCACCCTGCTAGCTTGAAATGGAAAAGCAGCAAGCATAAAGAAAGAATGTTTACATGTATAAGGACACCCAAAGTAATGTTACAGAAACTAAGCTACAGTTATAGGAAAATTGGTAATATCATCACTTAACAGGCAAAATCGCCAGATTTTATGCACAGAAATAACCAGAATCAGTTTTCATTTTCTTTTCTAGAACACTGCTGCAGAAAACACATCTATTGCTATCAAAAGACATGCTTTGTTGCTATATGTTAGAATTTTATTCTTATTGCATAATAAACTTTTGTGTTACAACAATTTAATATGGATTTGAATATGTACATCAGTCACTAAGCACAACTGATGAAACAATACACAGTAATGAAAAATTGTTCTTTATGCCAATATAATCTTGGCTCACAGAACAGCTTCAGAACTGCCTCTGCAGACAAAGCATTTTTTGCCTATGAATTTTACAACAGGCATGTTCCAGTACTAATTATTTTGACTACCTACATGTATAACATATACTATTCTACCATATTATTAACTTTAAAATCTGACAACAAAATTTTATAGCTTATTTTGTAGAAGTGTGTATCTTTAAGCTTCTATGCTTTGCTGTAGGTCTCATGCCTGCAAATACTTGAAGAAAGTTAACAGAGGCTTACAGCAGTGTGTATGTAACACATGAGTCTTTACTTTGGTTATAGATTGGCATTGAGAACTTGATGACATTTATGCAATATTGCATAAAATCTATGCTAAAATTAAAATAATCAAGACTCAAATTCCTCACTGTGGAAATCAGCTGCTATTTGCATATTGATTATACTGGGACATGAATTTATCCCAAGTTTTTTTATTTATATATGGTATCTTAGCTTTACAGCCATCTATTGACCTTTACCAGTGAAATGTCACCATTTACAATTTTTGTGGTTAATGCAATAAAAGTCAAATTCAGTGCCATTGGTTGTGCAGTACACATGTGAAATCAGCATTTATTGATCATTATTTATTTGACATCTTAAAGCTTTTACTTAGCATATTATCATTCAAAATTTCATATGCTAATCTTATCTGCAACAGCACCAACATACATTTTTATGGCTCTGGCACACAGGAAAAAGCATATTTAACATCTTAATGTAGTATTGCACTGCCATCTTGTGGGCAGTAGAACGAATGAGAGCGAATAACTTCATTACTCCTAGATGTGAAATTGGTCGTTTTGACAGGTTTGGAGTTGTATGGAGGGTGAGAGATAAGAGGTGAGGTTTTTTGAGAAAAAACTTGTTACTCTAAAAACAATAGAAAATTTCTAACCTTTCTTAAAACCCTCAGGCTTACTATATATACAAAATCTGAAGGATAAGTGCCTTATTACACCCATAGAGGATTCTGTGCACAAAATGTTTTGTCCCCAATGACTAACATGCCAGATTAAATAAAGCTCAACCAACTACTCATTTTTCCCAGTGTATCCTATTTGGAACAAAGACACACTGGGAATTATGAGGTTGCTGCAGGATAACCAAACCCAGCGAGTATCAGAGCAAGTCTGAAATTTAACCCCCAGGTTCAACAAGCAGTTTGGTATGACCTATATCTGAGTCCACAGACCAGAAAATTCTTCTTTTCAGGGTCCCAGTTTCTACAGAAAGTACTAAGCACACTACAGGTGTCATGACATGTTAGAAATTATGAAAATTCTTAGATTGTTTCTGTCACTCTTACATAAACATGTAAAATTTACTTCATATCTTAACCCCCATATAAAAGCTACTGCAATCAAAAAAAAAAAAGAAAATCCCCAAACAAAGCTTGAAACACATTTAAGAGCTCCAAATGGGTGTTCATGACTTGCTAGTACACTGCAATGACTTGATCAAACAAGATCAGTTCACCCTAAACACTCTCTGGATACAGACAGCATTGAGGTCAATGGCTCTATATCTAAGTGGAGGCCAGTGATGTGGGGCATCCCTCAGGGCTCTGTCTTGGGACCAGTGCTCTTCAATGTCTTCATCAATGACACAGACAATGAGAAATCAGCACATATGCAGATGACATGAAGTTTAGCGGTCCAGTTGACACAACAGAAGGATGTGATCCCATCCAGGGGATCCACGACAAATTTGACAAGGGGGCCTACAAGTACTTCATGAAGTTCAAGAAATCCAAGTGCAGGGTGCTGCACTTCAGTCAGGTAAGGAAAGACACAGTAGATGCTGGGACAAGAAGGCATTGAGAGCAGCCTTGCAGAGAAAGACTTGGTGATTCTTGTGGACAAAAAGCTGGACATGAGCCAGCAATGTGCACTCACAATCCAGGGGGCCAATCATACCCTGGGCTGCATCAAGAGCAGTGGGGGCAGGCCGAGTGAGCTGATTCTGCACTCTGCTCTTGTGAGACCTCACCTGCATTGCTGCATCCAGATCTGGAGTCTTCAGCACAAGAAAGACATGGACCTGTACAGCAGGCCCAGAGGAGGCCACAAAGATGATAGTGAGTGAAGTATCTCTCCTACAAAGACAGGTTGAGAGAGTTGGAATTGTTCAGCATGGAGAAGAGAAGGCTCCAGGGAGACCTTATTGTGGCCTGACAGTTCCATAAAAAAGGACTTATAAAAAAGAGGGAGAGGAACTTTTTATATGGACAGATAGTGACAAGACAAGGTGCAACAGCTTTAAACTGAAAGAGGGAAGGTTTTGATTAAATGTTATGAAGAAATTCTTTACTCAGAGGTCACTGAAGTGCTAGAGCAGGTTGCCTAGAGAGGTTTTGGATGTCCCAGCCCTGGAGTGTTCAAGGCCAGGCTGGATGGGGCCCTGAGCAACCTGATCTAGAGAGTGGCATCCCTCTCCACAGCAGGAGGATTCGACCTAAATGATCTATAAGGTCCCTTTCAATCCAAACCACTCATGATTCCATGATTCTACATAGCAATTTTCATTTGCTCCTTTTAAACTAAAACTATATTGCAAGGGTATTGCTTCTTCAAATTACTCAACTGTCTGAAAATTTAGAGGAATTTCGCTAGCTGCCAGCATTGCATATTCAGCAAAGTGTATGAAAGCTCATGAGGATTTCATTAGTTTCCACTAAAATTAAACAAGGTTTTCTGTGGCAACCCAATAACATTTAATTAAGTTAGAAGTATGCAAAGCAAACACTCCAATCTGTCTTGCAGATTCAGGGGTGTATTTTTAAAATTATCAGCTGGTAGAAAAGGAGAGGCTCGGAGACTGAAAAATGTTACAGAACTAAAGTTTGAAACGCTATAATAGGTGGGAAAATACTCTGAAAATTTTCCACTGGTCATGGTTCACAAGGTAACTTCAGCTGGTTCATTCTATGGCATTCTGCATACCCTCAGCTGCTGCTCACTGCACTGGTCTGCAGCACGGAACTATATTCTACTGGGTTAAAAAATATCACATTGCATGGTTTTGAAGTGCCTAGGAGACCAAAGCCAACAATTCGACCATACTCACTTCAAAACTAGCATCAGTTTCTCTGAGCTTCCCTGGTGGCTCTTCCTTATTTCCAGAGACCCACTGAAGTCAAACTGTCCTGAATATTGTACTCCCTCTTTGAACTGTATAATGATGAAAGCAATAGGGGCTACACAGACCTTGCGAAGGTACTTCACATTTTCTTTCCAGCATGTTTCATAAAACAGTGTGCGTGCATGCATGGTCGTCTGAGCAGAAACAGATAGAAATCTTTCCGAGTCTTAACTTCCCAACGGTTCCTACGTCCTCCCAATTGCTACAAGCATACTGGAGGAGGTTCACGATATCTGATATCTCAGCTTACATACACTTAACCTTATTTTGGTCTTCTCTTACCCAAAGTTCTCCTCACCATATTGCGAACCAAGCAACTCCCCTCCAAACCTCCAAGTCCAACACTAGGTTGGCATGCTATTAATTTCTCAGACTAACAGAGAAAATTGACTTCATTGGCTGCTGCTAGTGCATTCCCTTGCGGTACTTTAACCTGTAGAATGTTTCCTTGAAATATTTTGACTGCTTCCCATCCTTAGCTTTTTAATGTAAAGACTTTGCTAACATCTGAAACACCACATCAAGGCAGTGAAAGACACTGAGCATGTACTGTGGACTCAGATATTTCAGCCTTAATAGGAAGGGAGAAAGGAAGGTTTAATCACTTTTAAATATTATGGTTTGAAGTCAAGATAGTTACAAGGTGTAGCTAAGTACTTAGCTAGTTGAAATTACCTCTGAGCATTAACTGATTTTTTTAATAACACATGAATGCCAATTGCATGGCTTAAAAGTAAGAAAAAAGCACCCAAGAAAACACAGAATCCTCCTCCTAACTTTAACTCTCAGAAAACAGCCATAAAAATAAAAACAGGGGAGGGGGAGGGGAATAATTAGACCATTTTCCTGCTGTTTCAAGCCCTTCCTAGTACATCTATCATGCTCCCTCTCCCATTCATACGGACCAAATAACCTAAGGTGTTTCACAGAGTATGCTGGCTAGCATACCTTGTAATGATTTTTGTCTGCCTAATGCCTCTAGCAACAGGAAGACCAAACACTGGTTTTAATACTGTATTTGCATTTGACAGTCTTACTTGGACAAGTGGCTTTCCTGCTTATAAATCTGGTTCAAAGAAGTTGCTGCTATCCAGGTTAATCAACTTTGTATACTCCTGAAATAAAACACCTCTCAAGAGAAAAGGTTTGGACTTTTAAAGGAGCTTAAGAGAATTGGACTCCCAAATCCTATTAGGTTTCAATGCAGCTAGAAACCTAAGTCTTTAAAATAATTTTTTTTTAAAAGTATAAAAAAATTGAAGCCAAGAAGTACAGAGAGGCAGAAACCCTGCTGTTTCATGAAAAGATGAAGAATAGGGGGAAAAAAGGATCAGCCTCAATTATCCCTATGAAGTGATTATTTTATTTAAAAATCATTTTGTTCTGACTTTTCCATATTCATTTTACAGTAATTAATTTTGAAGTTCATGTTCATTTATTAAATGGAATAAGGCAAAGTGACACGGAATTTTCAGCAAAAAACTACTTAAAGATCAGTTAAATACTACAGATCTGAGAAACAAGTCATCTTCTTATTTATCACTACATATATTAAATATATTCTTCAAAATTTTAACTTCAAAATTTGAAGTGTTTATAGGTTATTTGTTCATGTATGGAAGAAAGAGAGGTGATCATACAACTAAATATAAACTAAATTTTATTTATGTTGCCTGTGCTTTTAGCTAATTGTTTCCATCTGCTGTCTTTTGTTATTAAAAAACAAGAACACACCTATATCAAGTAGAAGCATCCTAAAACCTTCAGGGTAACTATATCCTGCCTTTACTGGGCCAAGGGTATCTGTGCAATTGTTTATGAAATTTGCACTTCATCACTCAAACTGATTCAATACTCTGTTACAAGGATGTCTTGACAAATTAATCTGGGTATCCCATAACGTACTTTGCAGTATTCAGTTCCTCTCCATGAGGAAAGAAATATCCATTGACTTTGTCTGCAACACTGCTTTAATTTCTTCCTTTTCCATACAGGCAGGGGAAACAAGGATTTTTTTGATGTTTGTGTTTTAGAGAAACAATTCTTCTTGTGACTTGAACCCTGCATTGACTGAACTTCTCAAATAACCTTTTGAAGAATTGCTATAAATCCAAGGAAATCAGAGGCTCCCAAGTTGTTATTTTCACACTGATCCTTACAGTTTAGAGTTTATCTTCTGTTTAATTTTTTTGCTATGAATTCCACACATGCCTTAGCTTACTAATTAACCACTAGAGAAAGGAGTATGCCTGCAGTTCCCTTACTAGAAGGGCCTGAACTCACTAACGAAGTGTCCCAATTACATTTCAATCAAAGGCCTTTTCCTCACTATTGTCATACACCCAGGCAAGCAAACAAAACCAAGTATTTTGAATTATGCTATTAACCTTCATTGAGGAATCTGAAAGATGGGAACAAACAATGCCAGCAGAAGTAACATAAGCCAAGACTGAGTAAGACTTTGTTCATATTTAAAATTTTGTTCACTCTGAGGAAGCAGAGCTTTCCATTTCACATGAAATCAGATTACAAGCCACATGAAAGCAGATGCACCCCTTGCCACAGACAAAGTATGCATGAGATCTGTCATGCTTGACTTTTACAGTTCAATTACAGCAGAGATCTGTTCAAGTTTAACTTAGCAATGCCTTTGACAGCCAACAGTGTGTTTATATATTTTCTCTTAAAACACTGAATACTTTCCATTCTCCTTCTTCCAGCATGCCAGTATCTTCCATTTTATCAGTCCTGTAGACTAGGGGTCATGCTTGATTTCTTTCTTTCTCTTCCCCTGTCTTTATTAAGTCCATGAACAAGTCCTGTCATCTTCCATAAAGCATAAAAAAAATCCCTTTCTTCCTGTTCTGCCAGCTAAGGCTTATCTCTAATAATTTTCCACTTGACCTAGCAGAATTACTTCTTATCAGATCCTTTTACATCAGACATGCAGATACCAAATAACCTCTCATTTTACTTATGGAGACAATATTTCTGACCCTTCAATTACACCTATGTGCCATTCATTCCCAACCACCTCAGTACTTTCCTAAAATTGCTTTGACAGAGTCCAATTCACAGTATCTTTCTTAGAAACAGATTAACTAAAAATAATTTATGTTTGTTTGGGGATTTGGGTTTTTTGGGGGTGGTTTTTTTTGGTTGGTTGGTTTTGTTTCCTTCTAAATAGCAGGTAGTGGTACAGACAGCAAAGTCACTCTAGGATGTCTGTGGCGCTCACTTGAGGCAAGGAAACCAAATCCCTCACTAGAATGAAATCCTAAGTACAGTATCAAAAACTCATGCTGTCAATCCTTTCCTCTCTGCTTCCACCTTCCCCACGTTGGATCTACACTTGCCTGAGAAATCTAACTTTTAGACTGAAGACCTCAAAGATCCAGCCTTTGCCTTTTACTTTCTCTATAAATTAGCAGGAAAAAAACCCCACTGAATTTTAAGCATCAGTCAAGCAAGTTCTCAACTTTCAGCCATTTCCTTCTAATGCACCTTAGAGCTCCCATTTGAACCACACATCTAACAATCCCCTGGTACAACGTTAGTGTTGTTCAGACTAAGAGAACAGTAATTACTGGTTTATTTCAAAACCAATGAATAGAAATTTCTACACAAATTTAAGGCTAGTGATGGAGCTAAGGAACTTGCCTGCCTGACAGGAGGTTAAGCAAAAGGTTGCAAGCATCTTTAACATTATGCCTCTGGACTAGATACAACAGGCCTCTCACATTATACTTTTCAAAAAAAGTGTTGTGTGCAGATAGTTGTCTCCTTGAAAATTCTCTCACCCTAATACTTATGCCTACCAGATTACCAAATATTTTTCATGCTGTCTTTTCTCTACACTACCATCAAACACACTATTTTTCCAATTCTAGTCTTTCTGTAAAACTTTTCATTCATCTAAATCACAATTTTCTTTCTGGTGTGTTAGACAGTCTGTTCTACAAACAAAGAGAGCCTGTAACAAAAACAGGCTCCTGCCAGAGGATGGTAAGAGAGTGCATTAGATCAATCTGAATAACTAAGGCATAGGCCAACTGCTAAGGGCAGATAAATCTGTCATCTTGCAAAACATCTGGTGGCAAAACACCTCAGTATCCCTCCAGGTATGAAGGGCTTTCAACAGTTTAGGACAGATTAAAACTTTCCATTCTCTCCTATAGGAAGACGGGGGTGGTACCAAGCAGAATCTAAAAAAGCTTTAGAATTTCCAAGGCTGCAGAAAAGCTTCATAAACACCATACAATACACTGGAAGGGCTGGGACAGCAGTCATACAATACACTGGGACAGCAGACTTCTCCTCTTCTGCTATGACATCTCTCTCTGTCAAAGGAGAAGGCTGAAAACAAAGAGCATACAGAGTCACTAGCATGAAAAGACAGTGCTCAAATGTGTTGGTGGCAGGAATGCATAGAAGTGGATTTAAAGGTACCAGGGGAATTAGAGGGAATGGAAGACCAGCTCACATGTAGTGTCACAGCCACACAGGTCTCAACCAGAGGAGAATTCTCCTTGTGCATATTTACACTGAAGCATTACAGAAGACACAGCAACACTACCATATAGCTTTTCTCTTTCATGTAAAACATAGTATGACAAACAACATTTAGACCTCAGAAGAGACACTAAAGAACACTTACAAACACACTACATAGTTGAAATATTAACAGGATTTACATATATACACTGAAAGAGCAGGATATTGTATTAAAATCCCCTACACTGCAGGCTGACTTAAATATTTCATTGGGATTTAGGTAAGAAACCTGAAGAAATTGACCAGCAATGCTTTCACTGCTAAACAGACGTGTACGGTTTTGACATTTGTAGTTTGCAGTACAAATAGAGTACCAATGAATTAGTAACGTCGCCATTCCTAAATATATTTAAAAAGCCCCACAGAAACGCATTTCCACTGCAGCCCTGCATTGGTTTCTCTATAACCCAGCGACGAAGAGCGCCACGGGGAAGCCGTCTGAGCAGCGCAACTCCGTTTTCTGTCCCGCATCCAGGCGCCAGAGGCGGATCCCCGCCGTGGACTCCCCCGGGCGCGGCTCAAGCCCTTCGGGCCGGCTGTGCCGCACAGCCGCGCGCGGGGACTCCGGCGGCTGCTGCCGTTGAAGGGGCCCGCCCGCCACTCTTATCGCCCGAGGGGCTGCAGGGCGTGTGTGGCGCAGATACACCGCGGAGCCACGGAGCGCCCCTTCACCGCCCTGCCCCACCGGCGGGCCAAGCACCGTTACAGAAGTTGTCCCCGGGACCCCCGGGCTTGGGTCGCCTCCGGGGCCCGCCCGGCGGGGGAGGAGCCGCCGCTGAGCCGGTTCGTTCCCCGCCGCCTGAGCAGCGCGGAGAGGGGGAGGCGGCCCGGCCGCTTGCGTCTCAAGTTGGCGGAGCGCCGGCAGGGGACCGGCAGACCCTTCCCGCCCAGGAGGAACGCGCCTACTCACCCGCCGAGCCTCCGGCGACGACTTGGTGAGAGGCCTCCTGCAGAAAGCCCCGGGGCTGGCGAGCCATCCTTGCCCGAGCCGCGGCGGCGACGAGAGGCAGCTGGCGCCTGGAGAGCGGCTGTCGAGCCGGGGCCGAGTCCGCGCTGGGCGGGTGGGGAAGAGCCGGGGGGGCCCGCGGAGCCGCGGTTATCTGCCGGCGGCAGGGGGGGCCGCGAACGCCGGGGGCGGGGGCGCCGGGCTGCGCGGCCCCGCGGCCGCCTTTGGCAGCCGGCCTCGGGCAGAGGGCGGCCCCGGGCAGGGCACGGGCTCGCAGCTACGGGCGATCGCTTCCAGCCGGGAAAGCGGCGGCCTCTGTCTCTTAGGTCAGAGCCGGGACGGCCGGCGCTGGGATAGCCCAGGCTGGGGCGGGGAGCGAGGCTCTGGCAGCAGCCGGTCGCCTGCTCAGGCTCGGGCCGTACACTCGCGCCTCGGGGCTGGTGCCATACAGTGCACACTGGCAGTCCTGCTCCCCACCGCTGCTGGGACGCAGCTAACACCCGCACACCCTCTGCGGCTCAACTTCTAGGAAGGGTCGGTGGTGCCGCTCGGCTCACAGGCTGGTTTTTTTTGAAGCCTACTGTCCTTTCAAAACCTTTAGTCTAAAGGTTGGTTCCAGCACCTCGATGTTCAAAGAACACGAGTATTTTGTCATTTGGAGAGTAACTATTACATGTGTTACACGGACCTCTTGGCCCATCTTAGTAAACAAAACGGTGACAGGGCACGGGCATGAAGTGCTGGGATATAGCGCCATTGCCGACAGCCCCCAGCAGTGCTTTCGGCGAGGCCAATCTCTGCTTTTCCAGAAGATGCCACAGTGCAACGTTGGGGACAGCATGGGCTCATCCCAGAGGCAGCATCATTGAAGGGCAAGAGAACTCATAGGGGTATTCTGATACATTAGTTTGCGCAGTGCCTGCCAGTGTTTTGTGATAGTTTAGCAACAAATGTTGCTAACTGAACAGAGGTTCCAAGCTTGAAAGAAATGTAGCCTTCTGTAATGTAGAACAACTATTAGAGCAAAACAACGGGTTTATTGCTACTGAAAAGGATGGGAACATAGGAAATATACAGAGAAGTGTTAATAAAGTGTTAAAAGACCAAGACGCTAATTGCAAAAGGGAATAATGGTCAGGTATAGCGTTCAGTTATAGAATTTGAATGCATCAACAAATAAACAATAACATGAATTTTTGATCTATGTAGGAGCTGAATGCAGATTGCTGTGGGAATACAGAATAGCTCCCTTAAATTAATAAACCTCGAATGTACTGACCTTTGAGTAATTAAAATCTCAACTTCAATGTTTCATTAGCATTTGCCTTAGTTCCCTTGGTTTGGCTCCTTGAGTCTGCTGCTCAATAAATACTCCTGGATGATCGAGTCTCCAGTGTTCCTTGTCATCAAAAAGCAGATGTTGAAGCATCACTACTTTTTTATAACGGAGATGTAGTCCTCCCTATGCAATGTTCCCTTGGGTACAAATAGCAAATCTAGTATTAAGGTGGACTTTGCTGCAGTATTTTCACAGCAAAGAGAACTTGGAGTTGATCAGAGGGTGCAGAAACTGGTCAGATAGATTTGTTTTCTGCAGAAGGTGTCCCTGCATCAAAGAGAAGGTTTACATGAAGAAACTGAAAAATAATGGTCAGAGTGCATGTAAATTACAGTAGCATAACACCTGCTCCTTAAAAAACCGAAACAACCTCTGCTCTTGTTAGGAAACTATCAAGTTTGTTTCACAGTATTCAAACTCTGAATCTATGCACCTTAATTCAATTCCCCAAATGGAAGTCTCTTTTATATATGGCACATATCCCTTATCTTCCACCCTCCTCCCCCTCAAAGGGCAACCTTCCCACTGTGCAGGTTTCCTAGAGCACTTCTAGGTTTAATCCTATTTCCATATGGTCTCTTCTCAAACCAGTACATGAGCGCCACTCCATTCTTTTCCTCAATATCCCTGGTAGGGTCTGTCTCTCCATTTGTGGTTACTGCGTCCCTTCGTAGGGAATTCCGTCCATCCTGGGCAGCACCCCAGAGCTAACACCCCGAGAAGGAAACCACAACTGGCTGTGCGGGGGCAGGATGGGCAGGAGAGATTCCCCGAACCAGCCCCTCGACCCCCGCTCCCCGCCCGGCCCCGCCGCGCCGCCTCTGCCGCCCGCAGGGCAGCACCGGCCCCGCCGCCTCGCTCCGCCCCCGGGCCGCGGCCCCGCCGCTGCGCGCTCCC